>NC_090743.1:60829254-60859254 GCF_036898095.1 Palaemon carinicauda
GAAGGGACGGAGGATCTGGTCTAAGTTGTCTAGTCTCTCTCAGGAAGGGAAGGCTCTCGCCAACCGGGAGTCTAGGACCATTCCGAGGTAGGTCATCCTGGTGGAGGGTATCAATTGGGACTTCTCCAGGTTGATGATGATACCCAGGACGTTGCAGAACCGCAGTACCTTTACGCCTTGCTCCCTCAGTACTTCCCCTGAGGCTGAAAGTAACAACAAGTCGTCTAGGTACCGAATCAGGCGGATACCCTGTCCGTGTGCCCAGGCTGAGACCGTTGTGAAGACTCTCGTGAAGACCTGAGGTGCTGTTGACAACCCGAAGCAAAGGGTCTTGAACTACAACGTCTGGGAACCCCATTTCACTCTTAGGTACTTCCTGCTGGAGGGTGAACTGGAATCTGGAAGCATGCGTCCTTGAGGTCTATGGACATCATGAAGTCCCCTTCCCTCAAGGACGCTAGGATTGACTTCGGGGTGTCCATCTTGAAGTCGGTCTTGTACACAAACTTGTTGAGGGCTGAGAGGTCTATGACCGGTCTTCATCCCCCTGTCGCTTTCTCCACCAGGAACAGCCTGCTGTAGAACCCCGGGCCCGGATCCTTGACTGGCTCTACCGCCCCTTTCGCCAGCATCGCTGAGACCTCCTCTTGCAGGGCTGTCCTTCTCAAGGGGTCCTTGGGAGCCAACCACTCTGCTGTTGATCTGGCATTAGGGGTGGGGGGTCTGCTATGAAGGGTAACCTGTACCCTTCTTTCAAGACTGCTACGGTCCACGGGTCCGCCCCGTGGTCCTTCCATGCTTACCAAGAATGCCTGAGGCATCCCCCCCACCTGAGGCTTCGGCAGGAGTAGGGGGCCTCTCCCCCTATCTTCTTCTAGAGACATGGCGTGACCGCCCCCTTCTGGCCGCTGCGTAGGAAGGCCTAAACGAAGACTGAGCCGGGGCTGTTCCCCTACTGGAGGGCTGCGGTGGCTGCGACCAGGCCATAGTAGGGACGTCTCTCCTGGGCTGGCTAAGTGAAGCCCGAGGAGGGCGGGGAACGTCGGAGGTGGTTCTTCTGTGGGTGGGTCTTCTCGCTGGAGGGGGTCTGGAATCCCCCGTGTCCTTCAGTTTCCTGACCCGTTCGATTGTTTCTTCTGCCGCCTTCAGGGGGAAAATTGAATCGTCCCACAGGGGCAGGCTCCTCAGGGACCTCGCTTCCCTGTCGGGGAGGCGCCTGGTGAGTTTATTGAGGACTGTGTCTATCCTCCGCAGAACCCAGTTGGCGGCCTGTGCGAGGGACTGGTACGACAAGAACTTCAGGGCCTTACCTCCAGAGCTAATCAACTCCTTCAGTAAGGCCTGGTTCTCTGGGATAGTGAGGTCGTAGGAGGACTGGACGCCTACTAGCGTGGAAGCCCACCAATTCAGCCAAGAAGACACGTTTACGAGGTCCTTAGCTATCTCCTCCATCATGGTCGCTTCTGACGGAGAGAAACAGACTGGTGCTGTAGAGGTCCTTTCTTCCGCTGCTCCTTGGCCTAAAATGGCGACTGCCGGCTCCACCGTACAAGCACCTGCACGATGTCCCTCCGGCACGTAGAATTTGCTCTGCGACTTCAGGCCCTGAAGCAGCTTGGAGGAACTCTGGGTCTTGGGGGCTTAGGCATGGTTGGCCACGATCTTATTCACGTGGGCCCTACCTAGCCTAACGTTCCTGGCTAACAGGAGCGCTAGAGAGGGTCTCTGCTGGATGGGGGCATCCACTAGCCTGCTGAGACTCGATTACCAGAATTCTTCGGAAGAGGGCTCGGGCTCGTCCAACCTATGAAGCCTCCTGATGAGCCCTATCACCCTCCTGTAGGCTGACACCTCCGCTGCCGAACCCTCTACATGGTCGTCCAGCTCCCCCGTAGGGTGTCCAACTGCTTGAGACGGGGGTCCCTCCGACGGAGGCCTCCGTACGGGGGGAAGGAGACGACTTGATCCGCTCCGACTCCTGTGGCTCTGGACGTAGGGCGCGCATCGCCGTCGAGACGGGGTGCCAACTTGAGGAGCTCGGTACTGCTGACAGCTCGATGAGTTTACTGCGTGGGATGACCACCCATTCTTCCCCGGGGAGCCACTTCTCCTATATTTTCTTCTGGGGGATCGGGATCGTCTACCCACGTGGCGGGACCTGGAGCGGGGAGCGAGAACGAGTGTGTCTCCTGCGGGACCTCTCGCGATGTCTATGAAGTTTCCTCCGGGCCTCGTCCTCCGAGGAGCAAGAAAGGACTTCGGCCGAAGATCCCGACGACCTGTAGGACCTCGCTGGCGGGCCTGACTCGCGTCGCGTCATTGGGGGGTCCACTCGACGCTCGATGGAAGGCGGGGGCTGCAAGAAGACGTCCGGAAGTATAGCTGAAGGCGCTGGAGGGGAGCGTGGGCGTTCTTCGTTGGGGGACCAGGTTCCAAAGTCTTCTTCCACCCTCAACGGGGACCTGAAGGGCGTCTTCGGCAGTACCCACACGAGGGAATCTGACGGCGGCGAGTTCTCTCTCTGAGTGGCACCCTCAGCTGCAGAAGCACCTGAAAAGCATGCCCAAGAGGTGGGAGAAGAGGTAGGAACAGTTTTACCACACATAGGGTCATCTGAGGAGACGGGCCCTGCTTGCACCAGGGCTTCGTTCCCCGCACACACTCCCGACCCTCCCTCAGGCCCCTCACTTGCCTGGGATGATGCCACAACCCCACTATCCTGCAACTCTGACTCCTGGGGAAGGGCCACAGGCCTCTTCCCTGCAACGGACTTACCTCGTCCCCTACTCTGGGTAGGGGAAGGTGGTAGGGAGGCTCGGTCTGACGACACGCCCGGTGAAGTAAGAGGAGAAGAGACGTTCGGCTTCTTAGGTGACCTCTTCGGCGCCTTCTTCCTTTTGGTAACGTAACGCACCCACTGCACCTCGTTCCAGGACACGCACTAGGGACAGGTGGCCGTAGGGGAACACACACTGCCCCTACACAACAAACACAAGGAGTGTGGGTCTACTTCAGGTTTCGACAGGAAAGCACCACACGATTTACCGGCCATAGGCCCAAGACAACGGCAGGGATGCTCCATCACATACTAGTAACGCACCGCGAGACACAGGAACGCAGAGGGATAGAATAAGCTAAAGCACAAAGGTACCACGTGAGAAACAGAGGGTAGTCGGGGACACAAAGGGTCGCACTGGGTTAAGGAGAGCGTCGAGATGATATCGCGACGCTACCAGAGAACTTACTGGAGGTCGAGACCTGAGCAAGCATGCTCTCTGACCCGGGGTTAGCCTCAGGGCGCGTATTACCTCCCGCCTGAGGTTACCCCTCATAGAAAACAGGAATAGGGAAAACTACACAAAACTCCGGTCTGATGTGAGGAGAACCCAGATACTCCTAAGAAAGTAGTTCGAGGTAAGTATTCCGTGTTGGAATAAATTAAACGTTAACGATAGACCATCATACAGTGACACAGTAAATAAATACTAAAAGGAACAACAGAGAGAGAGAGAGAGAGAGAGAGAGAGAGAGAAAGAATTTTCTTAACGGGAACAAACGAACAATCAAACCTCAAAATATAATCGCTACCTTAAGCCATCTCATTCACTAAGATCCTTCAGTCCTGGAAGTCAACATAATACAGGCAATAGCGAACTGCTCATACAGGCAATAGCGAACTCCTCTCTCTCTCTCTCTCTCTCTCTCTCTCTCTCTCTTACAGTCCTGGCTTTAACTTCGCTGGTAGCAATCACACTCACAATTGAAAACAATCTTTATTACTCCAGATCTCTCTCTCTCTCTCTCTCTCTCTCTCAGCCCTGGCTTTAACTTCGATGGTAGTAATCACACTCACAATTGTAAACAATCTTTATTACTCCCAGGTCTCTCTCTCTCTCCTCTCTCTCTCTCTCTCTCTCTCTATTACAGCCCTGGCTTTAACTTCGCTAGGAGCAATCAGATTCCCAAATGAAAACAGTCTTTTTACTCCAGATCTCTCTCTCTCTCTCTCTCTCTCTCTCTCTCTCTCTTACAGCCCTGGCTTTAACTTTGCTGGTAGCAATCACACTCACAATTGAAAACAATCTTTATTATACTCCAGATCTCTCTCTCTCTCTATTGCAGCCCTGGCTTTAACTTCGCTAGTAGCAATCACGCTCACAATTGAAAACAATCTTATTACTCCAGATCTCTCTCTCTCTCTCTCTCTCTCTCTATTATAGTACCGGCTTTTAACTTCGCTGGTAGCAATCACACTCACAACTGAAAACAATCTCTATTACTCTAGATATCTCTCTCTCTCTCTCTCTCTCTCTCTCAGCCTTGGCTTTAACTTCACTGGTAGCAATTACACTCACAATTGAAAACCAATCTTTATTACTCCAGATCTCTCTCTCACTCTCTCTCTCTCTCTCTCTCTCTCTCTATATAATATATAATATATATATATTACAGCCCTGGCTTTAACTTTGCTGGGAGCAATCACGCTCACAATTGAAAACAATCTTAATTACTCCAGATATTTCTCTCTCTCTCCTCTCTCTCTCTCTCACAGCCCTCGCTTTAACTACGCTAGTAGCAATCACACTCACAATTGAAAACAATCTTTATTACTCCAGATCTCTCTCTCTCTCTCTCTCTCTCTCTCTCTTACAGCCCTGGCTTTAACTTTGCTGGTAGCAATCACACTCACAATTGAAAACAATCTTTATTACTCCAGATCTCTCTCTCCTCTCTATTGCAGCCCCTGGCTTTAACTTCGCTAGTAGCAATCACGCTCACAATTGAAAACAATCTTTATTACTCCAGATCTCTCTCTCTCTCTCTCTCTCTCTCTCTCTCTCTCTCTATTATAGTACCGGCTTTAACTTCGCTGGTAGCAATCACACTCACAACTGAAACAATCTCTATTACTCTAGATATCTCTCTCTCTCTCTCTCTCTCTCTCTCTCAGCCTTGGCTTAACTTCACTGGGTAGCAATTACACTCACAATTGAAAACAATCTTTATTACTCCAGATCTCTCTCTCTCTCTCTCTCTCTCTCTATATATATATATATATATATATTACAGCCCTGGCTTTAACTTTGCTGGGAGCAATCACGCTCACAATTGAAAAACAATCTTAATTACTCCAGATATTTCTCTCTCTCTCTCTCTCTCTCTCTCACAGCCCTTGCTTTAACTACGCTAGTAGCAATCACACTCACAATTGAAAACAATCTTTACTACTCCAGATCTCTCTCTCTCTCTCTCTCTCTCTCACAGGCCTGGCTTTAACTTCTCTGGTAGCAATCACACTCACAATTGAAAACAATCTTTATTACTCCAGATCTCTTTCTCTCTCTCTCTCTCTCTCTCTCTCTCTCTCAGTAAACAAACAGAACTATAAAATACAAGAGTAACCTAAAAACAAACAATAAATATTTTTTATACCAAAAACTTATACACGGTCAAGCTTACTGAAAAGATAGCAATAGGTAATCAAATAAAAAACATTCCCACATTTCATTATACATCTGGCAACGTCCACCCACCTCAAGGTCTGAGCTCGCCTTGCGTGTTTACTTCGTTCTATTTTTTGCTCTTTCCCCGTAGTATGCTTTACTGTCATTAATGTTTACTGTTTTAGTAACATAACTTTCATTATAAGCTTTGGGATTCATATGATACAGTCTATCTTATAATAATAATAATGACTTCAAATGAGTGTTCCAGTCATTCATGGCATACATTTTTGACTCACTTGCGTTTGAAAAGTAATGAAGTCTCTCTCTCTCTCTCTGTCTGTCTCTCTCCTCTCTCTCTCTCTCTCTCGTTGGTAGCAATAATACAAATGCAATTTTTAGCTATATAAAACACTAATTCCTCTCTCTCTCTCTCTCCCTCTCTCTCTCTCTCTCTCTGAAGTTTGGAATAGTACAAATGTGACTTGCAGTTATCTTAAAACATTAAATTAACACACGCTAGTAGTTTCTCTCTCTCTCTCTCTCTCTCTCTCTCTCTCTGTTAGGAATAGTACAAATGTAACTTGTTATTCAATACAAAAACGCAAAGCAACACACGTTAGTACTCTCCTCTGAGATAGATAGGATGATATTTAACTCCGATAAATTTGAATCAATAAATTATAGAAACAGAGAAGGAATGGTATATGCATACAAGGGACCTAATAAAGAGACAATCACAAACAAGGAAGCAATTAAAGCAATGTGACATGGTACCACACACTACCAAAAGGATATTGCACAAATAGAGAGTGTACAAAGGTCCTATACTCTAGAATAGAAGAAGTTAAGGACCTTGACTACCGGGAAAGACTGCAATTTTTAAAAACTATACAGTCTAGAAAGGAGAAGAGAACGCTACATGATAATACAAGCATGGAAGCAAATAGCAGGAATTACTGAAAACATCATGGAGCTATAAATGTCAGAAAGAGCAAGCCGAGGTAGATTAATAGTGCCCAAAACTATACCAGGGAAACTAAGGAAGGCGCACAGGACATTTATCTACTACAACACCAGCATCAATAATGCAGCGACTATTTAATGCGCTGCCCAGCTCATCTAAGAAACATATCAGGAGTGATCGTAGATGTGTTTAAGAATGAGCTCGATAAATACTAAGATGCATCCCAGACCATCTAAGACTGGAAGATGCAAAATACACCGGAAGATGCATTAGCAACTCTCTGGTAGATATACGAGGTGCCTCACACTGAGGGACCTGGGGGAACCCAAACTTAGAATAAGGCAATAAGGTAAGGCTCTCTCTCTCTCTCTCTCTCACTCTCTCTCTCGTAGTTAGCAAAATCACAAATGTGACTTGTAGTTATTTAAAAAAATAAATCAAAGCAACACACGAAGAGTAACTCTCTCTCTCTCTCTCTCTCTCTCTCTCTCTCTCATTACAACGGATTCTGTCTAGGCAAAAGTCCAAAGAATGATTGACGAGGAGAAACTTTGCCCTATTTACATAAGATTAAGAAACATGGCACTGGAGTGATTAATCAACTCTCGCCTTCTGGGAGAAGCTTTCAATTAAGAGAGAGAGAGAGAGGAGAGAGAGAGAGAGAGAGAGGGGGTACTATCTTTTGTTTATTATTATTATTATTATCATCATCATCATTTTAATTATTAATATCATCATTTCATTTCTAGTAAGGTACAACCCTAGTTGGGAAAGCAGGATGCCATAAGCTCTAGGGCTCCAACAGGGAAGAATAGCCCAGTAAGGAAAGGAAATAAGGAAACGGATAAACTACAAGAGATGAAATGAACAATTATTATAAAATAATTTCAGAAGTTACAACATTAAAATAGATCTTTCATATACAAACTATAAAAAGGCTTATGCCAGCCTGTTCAACATGAAAACATTCGCTCATACAAATTAAATACAGAGGGTATGCAATACAATTTCCTATTGATATGATTCAATTCGAGTATTCGCGAAGGAAGGAGTTATTTTCTCTTGTAGAAATGCATAAGAAATACAAAATGGGATACAAAAAATAAACCTTGAAAATAAAAACTTGAATATTACATAAAATATAAATAAAAATCATCCAAAATTGTTAAAACAAAAATCAGACTTGAAACTAATAAGGATTTAACATGACTAACACGGAATATAAGAGGACCTAAAAGTAAGACTATTACGATACAGCAATGCTTATATCCCAAATTTAAATATACATTTGTAATTCTATTACCGTAATTATTGCTAACGTACTGTAGTTTCAACTACCCAGTTATTAAACGAATACGAGGGCTGCAAACTATGAATGTCAATTTCCCTTCATTATTATTATTATTATTATTATTATTATTATTATTATTATTATTATTACTTGCTAAGCTACAAACCTAGTTGGAAAAGCAGGATGCTATAAACTAAGGGGCTCCAAGGGAAAATAGCCCAGTGAGGAAAGGAAAGAAGGATAGAATATTTTAAGAACATTAAAATAAATATTTCCTATATAAGAGCTTTAACAAAGCAAGAGGAAGAGAAATAACTTAGAATAGTGTGCCCAAGTGTACCCACAAGAAAGAGAACTCTAATCCAAGAAATTGGAAGACCATGGTACAGAGGCTATGGCACTACCCAAGACTAAAGAACAATGGTTTGATTTTGGAGTGTCCTTCTCCTAGAATAGCTGCTTGCCATAGCTCAAATCTCTTCTACCCTTACCAAGAGGAAAGAAGCCACTGAACAACTGCAGTGCAGTTGTTGGATAAGATTTTTCATAACTCTGACCATCCTTTACATTCAGATCTCCCTGGACAATACTATCCTGTTCGTAATACTAGGCAGGCAGTTAATTCTGATAGCCAGGCCTTCTCCATCATGAGGCTCATACTACACAGTATTCTAGAAGTTTTATTTCAGCTGTTACCAAGTTGTGGAATGATCTTCCTAATCGGGTAGTTGAATCAGTAGAACTTCAAAAGTTCAAAGTTGGAGCAAATGTTTTTATGTTGACCAGGCTGATATGAGTCTTTTTATAGATTATATATGACATATCTGTTTTCGACGTTGTTAATAGTTTATATATGACATATCTATTTTGACGTTGTTACTGTTTTAGAATGATTTATTATTAATTTGTTCCCATCATTTATTTATTTCCTTTCCTCACTGGGCTATTTTTCCCTATTGGAGCCCTTGGGCTTATAGCATCTTGCTTTTCCAACTAGGGTTGTAGCTTGGCTAGTAATAATAATAATAATAATAATAATAATAATAATAATAATAATAATAAGAATTGTTTGGTAACCTCAGTGTTGTCAAGTGTATGAGAACAGTGGAGACTATATAAAGTATACCTCAGACTATTCGGTGTATATGTAGGCAAAGGTAAAATGAACCGTAACCAGAGAAAAGAATTCAATGTAATACTGTCTGGCCAGTCAAAGTACTCAAAAAAAAAAAAAAAAAAAAAACTCAGGCGGTAGTATCTAAATGGGTGGCTGGTGGCCTGGACAACCTACTACCAGTAGTTAAATCATACTTGAAACGGAAACATAATATTCCACTTGATTTTCTTGAAAAAGAAAATCATATAAGAATACACAGTGCTTTATGTTTTTTATCATTTTCATTAGTAGCCTATACATAACAGTAGTATTATTATCATTATAAACATGAACACTGGTGTATCTCCAAACAAGTCGTAGAATTCCCTGTGCAAATCCTATATTTTACGAAGAAACAGTAAACACGTGAATATAAATCGTATTTCTCAGCATCATTATTGTCTCAAAAGAATAATCATTTGGGGTTACAGACCAGAAACAAACTGATTTGCTTATAACTACAAACTGACGTGACAAAATAGGAGGACATGAAAGTAAGCCAGTAGAAGAGAAAAACAATAAGGAAAAATAAAAAATAAACCTTGTAACATATATTAAACGGATTACTTAAAACTACCAATAAAAATTAAAATTAAATAAACTGAGAGGTTGAAATAAAAACAAGAAATAAAACGAAGCATTTAATAATAAAACATAAAAAATAATCTTTACAAGATAAAAAGGAAAAAATCACATAACCATTATAGAAAATAAAAAATGAGATGAACATGAAAAAGTAATGATTTCTAGAATAAAAGGACTGGAATAAACCTGAAATAAATATAAATATCCTATATCAAAAGATTTAGAATTCATTTTATTGCCAACTGAAAGGTTTATAAAAATAGGAATGAGATACCCTGTACGGAGACTAGAATTTCACCTATCGAGATTTCAGACATTGTTAAGAGAGAGAGAGAGAGAGAGAGAGAGAGAGAGAGAGAGAGAGAGAGAGAGAGAGAGAGAGAGAGAGAGTGAGGTAAGGGCAGATTAGGTCAAAAGTTAATGAAGAGAGAGAAACTATAAATCAGCTGGGAATGAAAGTGAAATGTACCCACATATATTTGTTTGTAAAAACTCCAATTGTGAATAAAGTATACGTGTAAATATTCATGTAAGTGTTATATGACGTATATATAAGTAAATTGTAAGAATTACAAATGTATATTTCCCAATAAAAGAAAAATATTCTATATATATATATATATATATATATATATATATATATATATATATATATATATATTAATAATAATAATAATAATAATAATAATAATAATAATACAAATAAAAATAATAATTTTGAGATGAGGTTGCTAGCTCAATTCCGTCTCGTTCAGTACATAATGGCCTACCAACTGGCTATCTAATTAATCATCTTCTACGCCCATGGACGCAAAGGGCCTCGTTTAGAATTCACTAGTCATCTCTATCTTGAGCTTTTAAATCAATACTTTTCAATCATCACCTACTTCACGCTTCATAGTCCTCATCCATGTAGGCCTGGGTCTTGAAACTCTCATAGTGCCTTGTGGAACCCAATTGACAGTTTGGCGAACTAATCTCTCCATCTACCCCATCTAGTACAGGAGCAATAGGGTTCAACATGGAAAAAAATGCAGAAAGCTGAATTTTTCACATAAGTTATCTGAAACCTTACTAAGTTCAGTGGAATAAAGTTTGCCTAAATTAACCTTGAGCTTGCTGAAAAATCCAAGATGGCAGCTGCGATGCGGCTAATTTTCGAAAATACTCTTTATTAAACAAGGAACTTTGGTGCGAAAAAACTCATATTTAATGTGATTCCTTTTATTCAATGTAAAGTTTACATTTTCTGGCCTTTAATATAAAAATAAACTGCATATTTTCACATCAAAAATATTGAAATAGACCGAGAAAAATACTTTTGTCGTTCATTGGAGACACAAGACTCATTCTTAATGTGATTTCTCTAATTCAATGTAAAGTTTACATGTTTTGGCCTTATAATCCAAATAAAATATAAATCTTCACATTATACATATTGAATTAAGCAATTTTGTTATTTATCCATAGTAGACACATATCTCGTATTTAATGTAGTTTCTTCTATTCAAAGAGAACTTTACATGTTCCGAGATTTAAAATCCAAATAAAATATAAGAGTTCACAAAATATCTACTAAATCAAGCATAGTATACACCAGACTCATATATAATGTGATTTCTTTTATTCAGTGTAACATGATCAAGTTCTTGCCATTAATAACCAAATAAAAAAAAATTCAAATCATATATATTGAATTAACCAAAAAAATCTTATACGCGTATTCACAGGTTTCATGGTGTTTTCTCATCCTCATCACCATCTGCAGGCCAGGAATCTGTACATGTTCATCATGCATAGCATGATGAACACTGAACACATGGTTGTGCAAACATTCCTGCTTTACGGCACTTACACCTCTTCGCACACCCTCCCTTACATCCACAGGATATAATAAGATGCACTTGGTCTGGGGCTACAGGCCTATCAGTGAAGACGGGATTCAGCACGTTACCTTTGTAGTACCAACCCCAATTTGTAGGATCTAGCTTTCCAGGATTTCCCAGCCACTCTTGTATTGTAAAGTAAGTCCTATATGAATAGTACTTAGCTGCTGCTGAGGTTGGGGGGAGGCTCTCTAGCTTAAAATTGCTGCTCATTTTGCTCACCTTCTGTGTGTAAAATATGTACCGAGACTTGTCAAGAGATGATGATTTATTACACTTGTAGAGATTTAATAAAAAAATTTCCCCAACCATAGCTATCTCATCATAACTTGAATCACACTTTTTAAATTTATCAAACATTTCACACTGGCTGTGGTTCTCTAAAACTATAAGTGCTCTTTTCTTTCCAATGCTAAAAAGGGCAGACACTGTATCACATCCGGGGATTGCATGGGCTAGAAGAATGTGTCGACGGGACTGATGCTGCGCATTACCTCTTGCATACCACTGATCTTATTGACATTATTACGTGAGTACATCATATACACATTCTTATATGTTACTTTGTCAATGAGCATTACTAGTAAATCAGTGTTAGTGCCTACTAGTACCCCTGGGCAATCAGTGTGGACCTCTGCATAACTAGTGGTTGCGCTGGTCAGTAAGTAATCAGCATCTGCCTCTGCCTGTAGACATTTAACGCCTTTACTTGAGAGCTGAACTTTAACCTCTTCTATTAGCTGTGACTTGTTTGTTCTATTGGCCAAGAATGAACGTTGATTAGTAGTGACTGGATGTTCACGATCAACAATTATATCTGCAGAGACCGTGTGAAAAAGACTACGATGGTTCTGCTCTGCAAATTTTGTTGATGTAGCATAATACCCAACAAAACATACTGTGCATTTACCAAAGGTGTTTAGTACGTATGATACGTATGTGCTACAAACATCACCATATGTGCAACCATCCACTTCTGTTGGCCAAGGAACACTTTGCAGTAGATGTCCACCATCGACAATGTAATATGGATTTTGAAGGTCATCACTTGAGATGGGTACAACTGAAGATTTTATTATTCTTGCGAGATTACTTTTAGTATCCTTGCGCATCATCTCTTAATCAAATAATGCAAGGAGACTGTATACTAAACTCATGCTGAAGGTAGATTCCATTTCAGATTGCTTTTTTATAACACATGTGACACGCATGAATAATAGTGTGGAATCTACCTCTACCACTTTGCCACGGACTGTCACTCCATTGGTGGCTGCTCCTATTGATGTAACTTGATCATTTGTTTTGAGTTTTAACATCTGCAAAATTCTTACCTGTCACACTTTCAGCTGATTTCCTTCCCATCTCAAAGGCACACTCAGCATTGGCAGATGTTGGTGCCACAATACCAGTTGCGAGCGAGATAAGATTTTCACTGTGCTCACCTGTGTATGAGAATGGCGAGTGGTCATCAAACCAATTTCGAAAAAGGATATAGTGTTTCCTGTCACGTTCAGTGATGGAGGCTCTGTCAGTGTGTTGATCACTTGTCTGAGAATAAATTCCACAAAAATCTTTAACTACCTCAAATATTGGAATAGTCTTTGGCAGGACATGAATCATCCTTGCCTGAATGCTGCTTATGATGCCACGGCCATGCTTCAAACCTCCACGAGTCTTCAACATCCTCATTAAAACTTGTTAAATGGTCTGGTCAGTAAAATTCTCAGACCAGAATCGGTCACTCCGGCATATTGTCCAGTATCCAGATTCTGTATATGTAACATACTGATCCTTGTCCATGATGGTGGGGAGCTCTTTCAACTGTGTGGTAGAGATGGGCAGAATTTGCATATGCTAGGTGTCCATCAGAATGGAAGATGGGGATCATTGCATTGACACAAAATAGATGTTATTCCCAATTACCAGTACGCTCAGCACGTAGAAACAAGAGCATTAGACGTATCATCTTGACATATTCAATCCACAGTTTTCCTGTTCTTGAGTTTGTAGTCAGGTTATGTTATAGATCATCTAATACATTTGTTAGATGAGCCACAGAGGAGTCCTGTTGAAGAGTCCCAACCTCATATTTCCCATCAAGCAGCTTTTCATGGACAACTCTAAGATAATCCAAGTTGAGTGTGTTACAAGATGTTGATGTATGAAGCATCTTCCCAACAAGAGAAGAGGCTGTCAGCATGTGTGCTCGGAGTGCACGAGCATAAGCATGCCCAGTCAGCATGTGCTTCACTGTGTTGATTCCATGTACAGTCTCCCATAGATTAAACAGCCCACTCCCTGCCATTATATGTCCAATTGCACCCATATATGACATTAAAAGATGGAAGCCACCTAATCTCACTATAACTTTGGTAAGGTCTGGAGATGCTTGTACTATTTCAACTGCTTTCTGGTATAGTGGCTGATCAAATGTGACAGGGATAATACCCAGCCTGTACTTTTCCGACACATCCTGGGCATAGCAAAGGGCAGAGTAAAGGGTGTCTGGATTATTTGGACTGTTATTAATGAACTGTGCAGTCTGTGTTACATAGAAGCTGGCCAGCCAGATATTGTCTAAGGTTATACCTAATCTCAAGAAGGAATGGTTGGTACTGAAAGGTTCTAGTGGTTTGATTAATACATTTCTGAGACCTGGTAATTGTGGTTTTTTTTTTTTTTTTTTGGTGGGCAATTGTGCAAATCTACCAGCATCTACAACGGACTGAACTTGTGTTGAACGAGGGAAGTTTTCTTCCACAATCTCTCCAGCTGGCGTTACACCTGCGATGCCTCCCAAAACATGCCATGTTCCAAGTCCAGTCAGTGTATGAGTGTCAATGTCTGCATTGTCAAAAACAAAATTCACAAATTTGTCAACCCATTCATACATTTTCTCTCCTGCAGGCAGCATTGCACTGTAGAGGCGTAATACTTCTCGGTAATCATCTGCAAATGTTAGACTGCTAAGTAAATCAACTAATTCATGAGACTCGAATTTAGCATTACAGTACACTGATACTCCTAAGAGAATTGGAGAGAGAAATGATCTGGGGCGTACAGCTGATGTTATACTGTATGATATTGCAATCCTACGGCGTCTGTCCTTGATGAGATGACTTAGTAACCTTAATAGAAGTTGAGAAACACGTTCTTCCATCTTCTCATAGTTGCTTATCTCCAAAAATTTGGATACTGAGATTTATCATATATGGTTGTCCTTATTTCATCTTCTATGAGAACTCCAGCGATGTCGACAATTTCTTCAAGTGTTAGTCCAGTATTACTGTAATGTTGTCTCAGTATATTATTGCTCTCATTCAGAAATGTATAAATTGTCTCTTTACCTTGCTCACATGTAATAATCATTTCATCTTTATACCTATCTTGTAGTTTAGACTTTAGTTGTCTCGCAGTGTACACTTCACCATCTCCAGAATAATCCTTCAAAAGACCCAATAATTCTGTCAAAGTGTATTGGTGGTCATCATTGTTATCTAAGAGCTCACAAATTTTGTAAAATCATACATTTTTCTCTTCATCAACTGACCCTATTGGTCGACCTTTAGGCCTCGCTGTGGGATTTAGCACAGATTCCTTACCCTTGTGAAAACTTACCTGACAGTCGTGGTGATATTTTACCTCAGCAGCAACTGTATCTCCAATGTTTTGAATACACACATGTACTTCATTGCCCCATTTATCAGAGCATTCTATGCATCTCTCTTGTAATGAGTGGATAAAGTCTTTAGTTCTCGATTCATGTATTTTATCATGTCTATTAAGAGGTTGTTTGCTTATCATAGAATAGTCAATACACTTTCCACAATACACACACTGGTTTCGTAGGTCGAAATCGTCTGTCTGAGACCTGCGAATTGGTGCCTTGTACTCTGATCTTTTACCAGAGTTATCTGATTCTCTCTTCCTTTTCTTGACATTTTAGGCAAGAGATAATTCTGTCTACATCTCTTGTGTATAGGAATTGGTAGTGCTCTGTTTACTAACAACTGGTCTAACCCATCCTTTATTTCACTGCTGATTGCTAAGACTTTGTCCAATCCCTTTTGACCCATTGCTCCCTGATCCATGTCAATGGCTTCATTGCAGAAAACACACATCGGCATCTTTCTTCCATCACTCATACCTTGAAACAAAGAAAAGTTCCTGATGTCAAACTAAATTACTGGTTCTTACTTCGTAGTTTAAAAATATTTCTCATTCGCAGATTACAATTAATTTGGAAAACAATACCTTTGGTGCCGAGAGATGGGATATTTAGAGCACAATAAGTTAGTCTGAATACAATTAGTCTTTATCTAATGTAGTTTATATATATATATATATATATATATATATATATATATATATATATATATATGTGTGTGTGTGTGTGTGTGTGTGTGTGTTATAAAATACAAAGGTGAGATATTTTGAGATGATACCAGATGAATATAAAGTACCTAAACAGTCTTGTCTGATGAAATGTGGTGTAATCACGAAGGATCTGTGTGGTAGACTAAGTGTCTGGGAACGGCTCAACAGTGAGATACAGGAAGTAGCTTATATACATGTCAAGGACGAGTTCACTTTTCCTCACCACCCCTAGCAATGGGTATCACAGTGTATTAGGGAAAGGGAGGGGGTATATGGTATATGTAGGAGACTTGAAAACAGGAGTTAGTAACAACTACAAACCATATTTTGAATTGCATAAAATCCCACACCACGTTATTTTGAGGAAATAAAGAATTTTTTTATAATAAAGTATGACTAAATGAGTAACATATCAAATAAATAACATGAAAAATGTTTTTTCCACTGCTTAAAACCTAATTTGTAAAACTTTTTCCCCCATTTTTAGCATTATTAGTTCAGAAAGTGGGTTCCGTACTAATGGCAGCCATCTTGCACGCCATTTTGAATTACTCAGCAAGCTCAGGGTTAACTTTGGTAAACTATATGTCATTCAACTGAGGAAGAATTGTAGTACCATCAGTAAAAAAATCAGCTTTCTGCATTTTTTTTCCAAGTTGGCATGTTTTAGGACCTAATGCTCCTGTACTAGATCTCATCCACATATGACACTCGAGTAAACTCTCTTAGTTTCATTTCTAATCCTATCCTGCCATTTAACTCCAAAGTTTCTTCTGAGGGCTTTGTTCCCAAATCTACAAAATCTGCTGGAGATTGTTTCATTGTCATACCATGACTCATGTTCATACAGTAACACAGATTTCACTAAACTGATATATAGCCTGATTTTACATGTATTTCAGGCAATTTGATTTCTAAATTTTACTTAACCAAGCCATTGTCTGATTTTCTTTTTTCAATCATCAATTAAACTCCAATTCGAAAGATCCTATATTAAAGATCATAGTTCCTACATATTTGAATGATTCTACCTCATTATTCTTTTCTCCTTCCAATGATATTTCATCTTCCATTGCATATTCCGTTCTCATTTTTTCTTTCTTCTATTATCTTCAGCCCAACCTCATGTAACAGCTCATGCTTTCTGACAAGCAATCATTACAAGTCCTGTGGTATTATGCTAATAAGGACATCGTCATCAGTATACTCTAGGTTACCTAATTTCCTATTACCAATCCAGTCCAATCGTTCTCCACCATTCCTAACTGTTCTTTGCATTACAAAATACACGAAAAGAATAAACATGGGTGACAACACATTCCCTTGAAGTACTCCACTGTTCAATGGAAATTCATTTGACAGGTCTCCTCTAACATCAACTTTGCACTTGCTAAGCTCAAGTACAGACTTAATCAAATTTACATAATTGTAAGAAACTCCATAATAGCCCAGTACTCTCCACAAAATTGGCCTTTTTCATAGTCCACAAACGCCATCAAAACTGGATTTCTATATTTCATACATTGATGTACCACATGTCTTAAAATGAAATTTGGTCAATACAACTTTTACTCTCAGCTTTTCATCAATCTTTCTCTTTAGTCTCTTTAGAATAAGCATAGAATATATTTTCATGACATTTGACGTAATTGTGATGCCTCTGTAATTATTGCAATCACAGTCAGTCCTCTTTCTTTTTTACCATTTTCACCCACACTCCTAACTCCCATTCATCATAGGACCTAGAGCGTCCGGCCTTGTCTGGGATTCGAACCTATGACCTCATACTGGCGATGTGGCCATGCTACGCAGTATACCATTAGCCTCCTTATTTTATGCAAGTCATCAACTCTCTCTCTTTCTCTCTCTCTCTCTCTCTCTCTCTCTCTCTCTCTCTCTCTCTCTCTCTCTCTCTCTCTCTCTCTCTCTCTCTGTGAACTCATTATGCCATTATAGACGCAATAAGGACATGGCAAATGAAGAAACGTTAGTACAAAAAAGATCTAAACACAGACCACTCCATCATCTGCTTTATCATAGAAGTCAAGTTCTTGGATGAACTTTTGTTTGATTAATTATTTTACTTTTCGGTCTGTGTTTCTTGCGTGTCTCCTCGATATTACCATTTTCGAGTCGTTAGCGATACTTGATTTCTTCTTGCATGCACTGGTGATATGAGTTGGATTGGTTTCTCAATAATAATAATAAAAACGACGACGACAACAACAACAACAATGCTAAATAATATGACCATTCAAACTAAACCCATGGTTCTTATATTAAAATATAAACAATTTGCGAGATAGATTAGCAGTATGTGAAGACTATAAAATACAACCCAAAGTCCTTTGGCTATGTACAAATAATTTGCTACTAGAAGCATTTAAAGTTATATTGCACAGGGAAAATAAGGCACGACACAACATAAAGTTAATGGATGAATATATATAAGTTGGACATAACCATCTACTTCTTTTAATCTCTTAATTGCACATTTAAAACAATAAACATTTCATCTGACTGTCTACTTTAAAAAATACACGCAATGATAGACGCAATATTATCCTTTATTTGAAACTAATAAAGCTCGATAGTTTCTTGTAGTGTCTGCAACCTCACCATCCTTGTGAGCTAGAGATGGAGGGTTTGAGAGAGACTCTAGGTCTACAGTCATAAGTAGCCATTGACTGGTCCTCACTGTTCTTAGCTTGGGCGGAGAGAGCGGGTTGGGCACTGATCCTGTGTGTATATGGTCAGTCTAGGCCACTGCCACTGTCCCTTGCCTCTGTCATTCATGAGCGACCTTTAAACCCATTAAACTGGAGCACAACTTGTACCAAGCATATGCTAACTTTCAAACCATAATGAGAAAAATGCACTTTTATATTATATGCATAAAATTATGGTTAAACCACACTTTTTACATTACTCTTACTAATACCTAACTTATCAAACTATTCCCTACCATGGCTAGCTAACTAACATTATTCTTCTTTCACCCATCTTTCCTATCAGCTGAAAAAAACGACCTGTCATTATTACACATACACAAACACATCTTAAGGTAACTATATTCAAACCGTTAGTTACATACAAAAAAAAAGCAAATCAACTCAATGATGTAAACATAACTAATTTAACCTTTATGATTATTGCTTTAAAACTAAGAAAATACCGAGATGTCATATTTCTTCCCTAATGTCTCGTAGGATTAAATTTTCGTTCGCCGAAATTTTAACTTTGTTTGACCTCGTTATGTCCGAGCACATAAGAAGTTCGACTCCTATATCATTAAGCAATCTGACAATTGAACTCAGGCCAAACGAGTTCTTTGGTTCATGGTCTCTCTTTTTATACAGCGTCATTACTTCACCCCGTTTAAATGGGTCTTTCTCTCTTTAAAAGTTAAAGGTGTCTGGTTTTCAGTTCCAGTTTCATCAGAAAAGATGCCCACTAGAACGTCAGCCGGGCAAGCCCAACCGCCTACCGTAGTGCCCAAGCACAGGAGTGGCCTCGCCAGTAAACAGCTTACACTCACGGTCCTGGGCGGAGATCGATCGGCTGCCTTACTAATGGTAGGCGAACACGTTACCACTGTACTGGCCAGAAGGTCTTATCTACTTTCTTTGTTCCTTAGACGTTTTAGTCAAATGTCATTTTCAGTAATAAAACTAAAGGAAAGTTTTCCATCTACCGCCATCAACCATAACCTGAACATATTCATATGACCAGCAAAGCTGTACTAGTCAGGGCCACCTATACTAGGTTGGTTTTCTGTGAGATATCAGACTAGTTTCCTACTATCACCAATCAGTAGTGACCTTTGTCCTACAGTGGACTAGAAACGGCTGCATTTGTTTATATATATATAGTATGTATATATATATATATATATATATAATGCAAGGTCTGGAAGAAGATAACACCTACTCACCCTAACCAGCAGAGAACCATTAATCAGATATTCTGTGATTGCAAGTTTGCATTAACGCACGCCCACGGTAGCGCGTGGTGATGAAGCACAATAGGAAAAAAATCCTGTAACAATGAAAAGGTTCAATCACAAATGTCAAGCGAGGAAACATTCCATAGAGAGAGAGAGAGAGAGAGAGAGAGAGAGAGAGAGAGAGAGAGAGAGAGAGAGAGAGAGAGAGAGATTTTACAAAGTAACTTTTCCCGATTTTTAGCAATATATGGCACATCTTCGACAATGTTAACGATCTGGTGATCAACTTGTTTTAATTGTAAATAGTCATTTACGATGAGTAATAATCTTTTTTTTTTCACGACTGTCAGCCAAATATGGAATCATATTTGTTAAAATGAATTGAACAGTGATTTACTTGCCTAGTAGTTACATAGAAAATTGAAATACTCTAAGCTATATAATAAAATGTAAACAACTGACAGGGAATAGTCTTTAATAGAATCCGCATGAAGAAAAAAGGATTTCATATACTTTATCATATTAAGAAATATTCAAGGAATATTCTCCTGAACCGAGGAACATGAAAAAGGAAGAAAAAAAGTAATAAAGGTAAAAGTGGTAGAAGATTTTATCGTTCTCTGGGGTAAAAAAAACTAAGAAATACTCATTTACACAGATCTACAATAATGTCAAACAAGAAACAAATGTTCTATTACTACACTAAGGAAAGAGAAAAAAAATGACCTCGTAACAAAACCCCCTTCAACAATGAGGAAAAAGGGAAAATATCCATTCAGTATTAACTCACAAGATGAAATAAATACTCCCCTACACTAAGAGAAAATGGAAAAAGAAATAGTTGATTATTATTAGCGGCGTTTTATGCAAAAACAATCGTACAAAAAAAATCCAAGAGTTGACAATGAAGAGCGTTTAGTAATGAACAGTGTAAAAGAAATACTCTCCCGAAGAACTAAAATGAGAAACAACTTCCCAATGGAACTCTCAACTAAAGGGTGTATTTCAAAATATTTTTCAACCCGTATAAACATGGAAAAATATCTATATCCTCGCACACAAATATGTATGTGGAGAAAAATACTCTTTAGCAAGATAGAAGTGTTAAACAAATATTCTAAAGCCAGGTAAAGTTGTAAAAAAAAACTACAAAAAAGTTGAAAGTGAAAACAATATTTACCAAGACACGTCAAATTAAATACAAAAATACTCTCCAACACAATAGTAAAACCGATACTGTTAAAAAAACTGATAAATCTTCAACGCAGAGGTAGAACAGTAAAGTTATAAATAATCTACAAAAGCCTCAAGATTGGAGGCAAATTTTCTTCAACACCAAGGTACAGAGAAAAGTCTTCACATCTAAGAGATGAAAGAGATTCGCCTGAGTTGGCCCCTGACAGGACCGTATTCAAAACACGACATTTTCAAAGACTAGGATCCTGCCAGTTCGACCCCGACGAACTACATAGTACAGATGGCAACTACTCATCGAGAGAGAGAGAGAGAGAGAGAGAGAGAGAGAGAGAGAGAGAGAGAGAGAGAGAGAGAGGGGGGGGGGATGTAAATATAAAGAAAGCATTCTCCTCCCTTTTATAGGTCACAAGTCTAACTTTAATTAAAGAAATGGACACCGCAGTCAAGATCTGACCATTTATTTTATTGATTCTAATCTGAGAATACTAGAAAATAAACTTCAATAATTGAAGAATAAAGTGGATGTTATGATACTGACACCATTTATGATTCCTGTAAACCATTTCTCAAAAAATAACGAGATAATGTAATTCTCTAGCGTATACAAAACTAACACGAAAGTGTAATATCATTTTGTGTGTGTATATATATATATATATATATATATATATATATATATATATATATATATATATATATATATAAATTCGTATGCATAAAAATAATCCACATACACGGACATGTCAAAAAGTAATTTAATCAAACTAAAAGAAAAATATATCTACTGCTCAATACTTACATATGTCAACTATGGCTAAATAAGCAAAAATTATAAGCAAGACCAGTAAATTCAATTTCATTAAGTCCTTCGTCACCAGCATTTGTCACTAACACACCTCAAACCCATCAATAATCGATGGTTACTAACATAAAAGTAAGAATAACACCATAGCATTTTCGAATGGATTTTTCCTTGAGGCATACACCGCATGTCCACCAAATTTCGTTGAAATTGATTCTTTAGATTTTGCGGCATGTTGTTCACAAATAATTAAGAAACTAACAAAATATTTGCATTTTTCTTAGTACTGCGATCATTTACAAAGTACTGCTGCGTACTTATACTTTGTTGTACTTTATCCAAAATGTTACTGATTCATCCTTGGGACATACCTAACATTGCAGCAACCAAGTTTGGTGAAAATCGGTACGGTAGTATTTGTGTTAAGTTCCTCACAAACAACTAAATAAACGACGACATGGATACATACAAACCCTTCGCAAAATCTTTGAATTTGACGAAGGCAATAACCAAATAAAACACCCAAGACTCCAACAACACTTTATCATCACAACTAGAATTGTACTTTATTTCAGAGTAACACCAATAACATATTTTCATGACAACCCGAAAACTTGGTAAACATCACTACTCAATTATAACAAGAATGGCAACACCAAAAATTGTATAAATCATAACTATACACAATCATTTTAAAATTATAATATATATATATATATATATATATATATATATATATATATATATATATATATATATATATTATATATATGTATATATATATATACATACATTGCAATTAAAAATAAAAACTATAATAATAATATATGATACCCTGATCATTACCATATAATAACAACAATAATAATAATAATAATAATAATAATAATAATCAAATATACAAATCCCAAAGCATGACACGGTGAGCACCATCCAAAACCAAAGAGCACCATCACCAGCTCATCGTCGCCAGCACCCACCAACATCACCGCCGCATCCCAATCACCACCGAATCTGATCAAATAATGATGGCACAGTCGAGTAACAAAGGACGCAAGGGTGAAGCAAGTCAGCTTATAGACGACTTCTTGAAAGAACCAATTTCTTTCATGTTTTTCCTTCTTTTCTCTGGTTAGTTTTTGCACTATTTATCCATTTTCTGCGTCATTCATTTGTATATTCTCTTGTCCGTGTCGCTTGTTTTTTTTTTTTTTTTTGTCTTTCGTTTATTTACTTTCGTCGTTTCTACTCTTAATAATTTTCTTTTCCCTTCCGTCAGTTGTTTATTTATTTCATAAAAGGGTTTTGATTAGCTGCTAATAAGGGCAGTTTGGTTTACTTAGATATATATATATATATATATATATATATATATATATATATATATATATATTTTTCATTAATGCACACGTGTACAAACAGAAACACACACATATACATATATATATATATATATATATATATATATATATATATATACACATATGAATATAAACATATACAGTATGTATAAAATCACACACACACACACATATATATATATATATATATATATATATATATATATATATACACACACACACATATAGGCTCTATGTGTCTAATATATATATATATATATATATATATATATATATATATATATATACACACACATATAGGCTCTATGTGTCTAATATACTGTGTATATATATATATATATATATATATATATATATATATATATATATATATACTGTATATATATATATATATATATATATATATATATATATATATATATATATATATATATACACTTTAAGAAAAACGTTTGCCCATAGGGGGTGTGGCTCCTTAGAAAATGAAGTTGCAAGCCATCTGCCATTTGAAAATAAACTATTACTACATGAGATTAGAATTGATATTGACCGAATTATTTCAAGTAACAGATGAAAGTACAGAGGAGTATTCCCTAAAATGCATAATAAAGACAACTAATTACCTCTAGTGATGTAAACCTTTCCTAGGTAAACGAATGACGATCCAGCAAATCCATCATTAATGGTATATATATATATGTATATATATATATATTTATATATATATATAAATTCTTTATCTTGAATTTGATGGCACCGGAAGTTATACCTTCTGATACCTCAGCAAGTCTGGTGGAGGGGGGGGGGGGGGTTCCGGTTGCCACGTCAGAGCCCTTTCTCATGAAAATAGAAAATGCAAAGATAACAGTTTGAAAGAATTGGTGTGCATATACTGTACACACATCCATTATATATAAGTACATATATACAAACACTATATATATATATATATATATATATATATATATATACATATATATATATATATATATAATATATATATATATATATATATATATATATATATATATATATATATATAGTGTGTGTGTGATGAGAGAGAACGAGAAACATCAATGTTTTGCACTTCACTCACCACTCTTATCCTTCATTCCTTTTCTATTTTCCCGTCAAATAAAAACGCTATCAATAACATTCCTGAACCAGGCGGCTACCAAGGTGACGAAAGAGTAAATTGGCAACTCTGCTAACTTCATACAACAGAGAGAGAGAGAGAGAGAGAGAGAGAGAGAGAGTTCTAGATCCTATGTTTATTTTGAAGGATAATGAAATAGGTGTGATTGATTGCTATTTAGAGAGAGAGAGAGAGAGAGAGAGAGAGAGAGAGAGAGAGAGAGAGAGAGAGAGAGAGAGAGAGAGACTATATTGTTCAAAACAAAATTTTGCAAATGTTTTTTTTTTTTCCGGAAATCTAACATGTTGCCTAGCTTTGGACGTCTCCCCTTGCTTACGTTTTCTTTTAGTGGCCTTGTAACTCACTAATTTTAGCTTTCTTTTTAATCATGTTATGGAACTCTCCCCTTGTTCCAGAGACTTGAAGGTTTCTCTTCCAATGCATTTTCTTCGTTCCCATACTTTGGAAGTAACCCCTTTCATCTAATTTTCCCTGGTTTGTATGGAAATAATTTCGCATATTTTGAAAACATATCCGTCTAGCAGATATAGGACAATATATTCACGCCACTGTCTTCAAGCAGATATAGGACAATATGAATATATATCACTAACACTCGTGATTTCAATCAATGTAAATATCAGCCACGAATGGTGTTTGATACCGAATTCTATCTTGGGAATATATATCCACTTTTTATTCATTTTATGGTAACAGCTTCTGGCCGGGTGGAGATTCGAACCCCTACCTATTCAGTCGGAAACTATGACTGCGAGGACTCTACCAACTGAGCCATCAAAAGAGATATAAGTTTATGACAAGTCCCCATACATATATATTCATAATAAATAACCACGTGTTGCAAACTCACACTTCTGCTATCATGGTGGAGATGGGTTTATTCTAAGTCTATGAACAGATTCCTGAATTCGACAGGAATATGTACGGGGACTTGTCATAAACTTTTATCTCTCTCGATGGCTCAGTTGGTAGAGTCCTCGCAGTCATAGTTTCCGACTGAATAGGTAGGGGTTCGAATCTCCACCCGGCCAGAAGCTGTTACCATAAAATGAATTCCAAGTGGATACATATTCCCAAGATAGAAATCCCAGTGCAGAAACAATTTCGCTTTAATTTTGTCCGTTGTTCAAAATATGTATATACAGAAAAATGTCTATTTTGTTAAGATAAAAACAGAAACAGACAAAATAAATACGAAAAAAAAATAAAAGTGAAATACAAAAATAGCAACAGTCAAATGCACCGTATGCAAACATGATTCAAGCCAAATGATTGGTCTGGAATTTCAAGCAGGCTCTCTCTCTCTCTCTCTCTCTCTCTCTCTCTCTCTCTCTCTCTCTCTCTCTCTCTCTCTGGCAAAGATAGGCGTAACTTATAATTCTTACAAAATTCTAGCGAAACAGATTAATAATATTGATATGATTGAAAGATGAGATACTAATAACAACAACAATAATAATAATAATAATAATAATAAAAATAATTATTATTATTATTATTATTATTATTAATATTATCCCCTTGTAGTAATATTAACAAGAGGAAATTTAATAAGGAAAGAAAATCATAAGTCCAAAAAGCCAATGATAATAATATATTCATCAGTGTGATTATTATCTTCACCAGTACCCAAGCCGCCTAAAAGCAATATATATATATATATATATATATATATATATATATATATATATATATATATATATATATAAAATAGAAAAAAATCCTTTTCAATAATCGACCCTTTTCCGTTCCGTGCCCAAACAACGGAAAGGCGAGGTTACGACCTCATTTTCCATGAAAATTCATAGCCATATCAAATTTTGATTACCAAGAGAGAGTAAAATGTGGCGTGTAATTGCCTGGCACATGAGAAAATGCTTGACGCTTATTCCATCTTGGTATATCCCTAATCATCAGATTTTACGCCCCGCTATTTCGTAACCTCTGCTTGAGAGGAGAACTGAGGTCAGGTCGTGTTATAAGAATGGTAGTTTGAACACTATTTTTGTTAGCTGATATGATGAAGATGGTAGTGACCCGTGCCACACCCTTTTAGGGGGAAAGGTCATAGAGGGAAAAATAGCAGAAACCATACAAAGAAAGGACTTAATGCTTAATGCACACTGTGTAATAAACAGCTTTCATAACTTTAATCGATAGAAAACCCAGATGTTTCAGCACTTCACCTTATTAATCACAACTCTCTTTCTCATAAGTTGAAGTAATTTAGAAGGAAAGAAAACTATAGACAACCATGTCTTCCTCTCAATCTAATCTCGATATTACACCCCCTCTCTCTCTCTCTCTCTCTCTCTCTCTCTCTCTCTCTCTCTCTCTCTCTCTCTCTCTCTCTCTCTCTCTCTCTCTCTCTCTCTCTAGATTTGAAGTAGTTTAGGGTAAAAGAAAATTATAGATAAACGTATAAAAATACATGGAGAACGAAAAAGTCTTTTCACAATTAACATAACAACAACAAACAAAAAAAGCTCCATTAAAAAAATATACATATCTCCACTCACAACAAACCCTAAAGCAGTACAAACGATAATAACAACAAAAAACTAAACCAAAAACAAATTAAAAAAACGTCCTTTCATTCTTCGCAACAAACAAAAGCGCAAAAAAAGAAGAAAAAACGAACAGGTCTGCTTTATCACATCAAAGGATAAACAGAAAATTAAAATTCATGAATGAACACAAACCCATTTACTACATCCAGTCCATCCTACAAAGCCCATTCAGTACTTGCGTTTGACAGTAGTAAATTACAGTTCTTTTTATTGCCAAAATCATGGAGAAACATGAAGAGCTTTCAAAGCAAGAGTTCAGTTTGAATATAATGATTAAAGTATTAAGATTTATTATAAAGTAAGAGAGAGAGAGAGAGAGAGAGAGAGAGAGAGAGAGAGAGAGAGAGAGAGAGAGAGAGAGAGAGAGAGAGAGACTCTTGATCAAGGTTTAAAAAATCCCCATAAAAGACGATTGCACGCCTGCAGGGGATTAGCACTACCACGTTGACGCCCCGCCCCCTTTACTGGACAGATATGATATTTAGTTATTGGATCATCGATGTTAGAACTGACTTCAGAAATTAATACAATATGCCAAATCGAGTCAAATTGGCCGGTGGCCTTACATCTGGTGGGATACCTAGGAACCTGTATTGTTTATACAGGTGGATTTGCGATGGCTGCGATGCATTGAGGTAAACAATTTTATTTACAACAGGCCATGGATGATGAACGTGTATTTTCCACTAATTAGGCAGAGGAAACGAACATCTGACACCAGTTTTAGCGGTGTGGCAAACTTGAAGGGGAACGCTTCTAGTTTTAGTGGGTGTGTTGTAAGATTTGGAACTAATCCTTCTTTGTTTTTAAAGATGTAGAGAATTAAATAACTTTCATGCTTACGTTGAATGCTACATTTTTCATCGCCTTCAGCCTATCACTGTAAGGAAGGTCCTGTAGGTTGTGATTTTTGTTTTGCAAAATTAAGTAGTATACCTTCTAGCCAACCTATTTCTCTTCCTCTTTTTTTGGAAGTTTTTATAGTTTATATGGAGTCTATGGTTTATATATGAAAGATTTATTTCAATGTTGTCACTGTTCTTAAAATATTTTATTCTAATTGTTCATTACTTCTCTTGTAGTTTATCTATTTCTTTATGTCCTTTCCTCACTGGGTTATTTTTCTCTGTTGGAGCCCTTAGGATTATAGCATCCTGCTTTTTCCAGATAGTGTTGTAACTTAGCTAATAATAATAACAACAACAACAACAACAACAATAATAATAATAAAAATAATAACTATAGACTGCTTACGGTCTTTTCCTATGATTATGTCAATAGTCTCAGATCAGGAATCATAATTCTTTCGAAGAGACTTTTCATATGTAAATTATAAAAAACACAAAAAAAAAAAAACAGGAAGAGAAATAATATATAATAGTGTACCAAAGTGTACCCTTCACCAAGAGAACTCTTCCCCAAGACAGTGGAAGACCATGGTACAGAAGTTATGACATTACCCAAGACCACAGAACAATGGTTTTCTTTTGGAGTGTTCTCCTACTAGAATAGCTGTTTACCATAGCAAAAGTCTCTTTTACCCTTACCAAGAGCAAAGTACCCACTAAACAATTACAGTGCAGTAGTTAACCCCTTGAGCGAAGAATTGTTAGGTAATCTCAGTGTTGTAAGGTAAATGAGGACAGAAGGAGAATGTGGAAGGAATAAGCCAGACTATTCAATGTATGTGTAGGAAAAGGAAAAAATGAGTTGTAAGCAGAGAGAGGGTCCAATGCAGTAGTCTGGCCCAAGGTCTATAAACCTGGTCTGGCCAGTCAAAGGACCCAAAACATCTCTAACGGTAGTATTGCAAAGGGTGGCTGGTGCCCTGGCCAACATACTACCTAGCGGGAATGCGAGGTGATGTAGGTAGGAGTCTCCTCATTTGAATGGACCAGAATCATTATTAATTTCTTTATGTTTGCGTGTGTAAGTGGAGAACTTTGAGTTATTTCTTTTATTTTCCAATGCTTGGTTTTCATATTCGTTAAAATTGATAATTCACTGCTCGATCTGTATCACCTTAGTTGATGGGGCGGTCAATCTCCATACCTTTAATAAAAAAATAACCTCAGTTGTTAATCTAAAGGATTAGTTTGTGCCAAGAGGTATCCACTTTAAAGAATCAGCTTTCTCGAAATAATACGAACTGTTGTTATTAATAATTACTAATTATTATTGTTATCATCATCATCATCATTACTATTATTATCATCATTATTATTATTATTATTATTATTAGTAGTAGTAGTAGTAGTAGTAGTAGTAGTAGTAGTAGTAGTAGTAGTAGTAATTATTATTACAAGCTAACTACAACCCTAGTTTGAAAAGCACGATGCTATAAGCACCTGGGCTCCAACGGGGGAAAATAGCCCAGTTAGGAAAGGAAACAAGGAAACAAACTACAATATAAGTAATAAACAACTAAAATAAAATATTTTGAGAACAGAAACAACATTAAAATAGAACTTTCTTATATAAACAAGGATTTCTATATCTCTCGAAATATTTGCTTAGATTTATGTGTACTTTTAGTCTTAGGTTGAGTTGTTATTTAGCTGTTCATTCCAATCGATCAGCGATAAGAGACGCTTTATTTCGACAAAGTTTGATTTATGGAGATTAAACACATTAGATAGAGATCGTAATGAGATGAGCACTACCATGAGATATGTGCAAAAAATATTATCAGTGTTTTCTTCATCCAACTGAGAGAGAGAGAGAGAGAGAGAGAGAGAGAGAGAGAGAGAGAGAGAGAGAGAGAGAGAGAGAGAGAGAGCTAAGCCGCGTGCATGTTATCTCCCATTCCTCCCAGCAACTCGATCATCCCCCTTCCCCCAAACTGCAATAAAGCTGAAGGTACTATACGCATTCGTTGTGTGCAACATGGCTTGGACGTAGTTTATTTCGTCCCGTTATCATCATTTACTTAAATGTGAGTATATATATATATATATATATATATATATATATATATATACATATATATATATATATATATATATATATATATATATATATATATATATATATATATAGTCACACTTCTGTTGCAAAGATAAACTATCTTTTTGTTTTATTATTAAAGAAATATATCACAGGGTTTAGCTCCACTTTATCTGTAGTAAAACCTCTTTAATTCTACAACGAAAACTTGTGATATTGACAAGAAATACCAAGAGAAATTACACAAAATTTTCCACCCATTGGGTACCTTATATCCACACTGTTTCTCTTCACGACCTCCCTGGCAATAGAATGA
>NC_090743.1:60864254-60889254 GCF_036898095.1 Palaemon carinicauda
AGGGGGTAAATGAAACTATAACAATCATATATTTCTTAATAAAGAATAGGAGCGAAAGGAGACGCACATGGTAAATAAAATAGACATTTTATTTCTAAGTTTGCAAGTAATTATAGAAATTAATTACAATAATGATTATAGAATTTATTTACAATAATAATAAATAATGTACATAGAATTACTGAAGAGATGGTGATCTTGAGTCTGAAAAGGGAAAAAATTTTGCCTTTAAACACAAGTTCCCGGGGGAACACCAGTCTTTTAGAGTTCAATTAATACTCCATGCTCGAGGGCATGTGGCACAAGTGCAAAAATTCTATGACATTTCACCTTGATGAAGAACAGTCTATTAGAAACACTAAGTGTCCATTGAATCACCATGTATCACGATAGGGTCAACACAGGCATAGTGCTTGAAGAACACGCGCGGTGATTTCCAGCCCATAAAAACTCCTGAGGCTTTCAAAATCCATTCCTTGAAAGAAATTCAGGGAAGAGGCGACTTTCCTAGGATCATGACCTGCAGGTGTACTGTCAGGATCTGCTCTGCGAATGAAGTAGGTGATTTTCACTCGTAGTTGTTTCAGTGACAGGTCACTACCCGAGGTTTCTCCTTTGAAGAGTTGTCCTCCACCGAAGTCTGAAGTTCTTCGAAGATAGACCTTAAGACTCTCCACTGGGCATAGAGAGACATCTTCCTTTAGGGGGCAGGTTCTCCAAGGGCCCCATCTCTTGGTGGGTAGTTCATTCTTTGTGAGAAACGTTGGGTCGGGGAAGAGGGTAAGTTCCCCAGTGTCGGCGAACTGTATTTGGCCCTCTTCTCTTGATAATGCCACTATTTCACTGACTCGGGCTCCCGAGGCGAGAGCAAAAAGGAAGATAACTTTTTGAGTCAGGTCTTTCAGAGGTCAAGAATCGTTGTCCAGACTAGAGGCAAAATGGAGCACCTTATCCAGGGACAAGGAGATGGGTTTTGGTGGAGGTGCTGGACGTAGTCTAGCGCATGCCTTTGGTAGTTTATTGAAGGTTTCGCTGGACAAATCAATCTGGAAGGCGTATAGGAGTGGTCTAGTCAAGGCCGATTTACAAGTGGAAATCGTATTGGCCGCTAAGCCTTGTCCATGAAGGTGAATGAAGAAGGACATGCAAAAATCAATGGTGATTTCCGTAGGATTTTTTGCCTTGACGAAGGAAACCCATTTTCTCCAGGAAGATTCGTATTGCCTTCTGGTAGACTCTGTTTTGTACTCCTCTAGGAAGTCTAAACTATTCTTCGAGATCCCAAATCTTTTTTTTCACGGCTAGGGAGCGAAAATCATGAGATGAAGGTCCTTGACTTTCAGTGATGAAGCGAAGACAGTCGACTTCTGTACCTGTTGGGAGAGAACTGGGCCCGGCAGGGGGATCAGCTTGGGCTGCAGCTCCAGGACCAGGGGATACCAATTGCTCCGGGGCCACTTGGAAGCCACTAGGGCCGCTGTCCCTTTGAAGGTTCTCAATTTGGAGAGGACTTTCAGCAGAAGGTTGGGTGGGGGGAACAGGTAGATCTTGGACCATCTGTTTCAGTCCAGGGACATGGCGTCCACTGCTTCTGCATTGAGGTCCTCGTAAGGGGCCACATATCGAGGAAGTTGATTGTTGTCGCTCGTCGCGAAGAGGTCGATCTGAAGTTCCAGGACTTGACGAGAGATGAAGGAGAATGATCTTGCGTCACGTTGCGGAATCCTTGTAGGTGAACTGCAGACAAATGCCATTTCTTCCTGTCCGCCAGACGGAAGATGGGTAGAAGCACTTGATTTATCTGGGGCGATCTCGAGCCCTGGCAATTGAGACATCTGACTACCACCGAGCTGTCCAGAGTCAGACGGATGTGGATCAAGGGAGGCGGGGAAAGTTTCTTCAGGGTGAGAAGAACCGCCATGGCCTCCAAGATGTTGATATGAAACGTCTTGAACAGGGGAGACCATGTTCCTTGAACCTGCTGTTGGTGGGAGTGACCTCCCCAACCCTCCAGAGAGGCGTCCGTGTGGATGTTGATCGATGGAGGCAGGTGTTGAAGAGGGATGGACCTTTTCAGGGCCTTTGCTTCCGACCACGGCTTTAGAAGTGAGCGAAGTCTGTTTGGAAGCCGTCTCTTGAGGTCTCTTCGAGCGATGGATGTGAAACGTCTCCAGACTCCCGCGGCATCCTTTAGCTGTGAGTGTAGCACTGGGTTTGTCACTGAGGCGAACTGTAGGGAGCCGAGAACTTATTCCTGTTGGCGTCTTGAGATCCGTTTGGATTTTAGAAGCCTCCTGACAGACCCTACTATTTCCTCCCTTTTCTTCAGTGGGAGGGAAAGGCGGTGTGACTGAAGGTCCCAATGGATTCCTAACCATTGGAACTTCTGAGCTGGAGTGAGGCGAGATTTCTCGGTGTTTATCTTGAAACCCAGATGTTCCAGGAACTGGGTGACTTTGTTGCAGGATTGCAGACAATCTTCGGGCGATGTCGACCAGACTAGCCAGTCGTCTAGGTAGGCCATCACTTGGACATCCTGAAGACGTAGCTGTTGGACGATTGCGTCTGCCAGCTTGGTGAAGATTCTTGGAGCCACGTTGAGCCCGAAGGGCATGGCCCTGAAGGCGTAGCTTTTCTCTTTGTAGTGAAAATCCTAGGTAGGAGGAAGCGTAGTGGTTCATTGGAACGTGCCAGTAGGCATCCGCCAGGTCTATGGAGACCGTATAGGCCTTGTGAGGCAGTAGGGCCCTTATTTGTTGAAGAGTCAGCATCTTGAATTTGTTGTTCGCAATGAACTTGTTGAGAGGGGACAAGTCGAGAATGACTCTGAGCTTGTCTGAGTCTTTCTTGGGAACACAAAAGTCTTCCTTGGAACCTGGTTGACTTTACCCTCTTGATCACCTTCTTGTTCAAGAGTTCTAGGATATATTCTTCCAAGAGGGGGGTCGACGGTTGGAAGAATTGCTGGAAGGATGGGGGTGGTTGAGTCCAGCTCCAGCCCAGTCCATTCTTGATGATGCTGTGTCCAAGGATCGAAGGTCCAACGATCCTGGAATTGGCGGAGTCTTCCTCCCACCGGAAGCACTTCATTGCTTCTGGTGTCCCGAGGGTTTGACACCTCGGCCGCTAGCTCCCCTTCCCCCTCTGCCTCTGGAGGGGCGGCGAGAAGAATCTCTGCCGGAGCCTCTACCTCTGGGACGAAAGGTAGTGGAATGTTGCTCGTAGGCAGGGGTGAAGACCGGTGACTGCGACACCACCGGTTGGGGGACCAGTTGCAAGGTCTGCTGTGGTTGTGCAACCACTTGGGGAGTAGCAGGAGCCGGAAACTGGCGTCTTGGTTGACGTTGCTGGGGCCTAGGCTTGGAGGGTTTCCTCTTAGGCTGAGGGCCTTCGTCCTGAGAGGACTTCCTCTTTCGGGACATGCCCCACTTGTGGAGAAGGTTCCGGTTCACCGTGGCGGCTTTGTCCACTATCTCTTTCACCAAGGCTGACGGGAAGAGATGTTTACCCCAGATGTTGGAGGAAATCAGTCTCCGGGGTTCGTATTTCACCGTCGCATTGGCAAACACGAACTCTCTACAGGCTCTGCGAGCCTTAACAAAGCTATACAGGTCCTTTGTCACAGTTGCTAGGTGTGACTTCGCTAGGACCATATACAAGTCTGGGACCCTAGTGTCCCCGGCCATGACTTCTAACTGTATCTGATGTGACAGAGAAGCGGCAAGTCTCTCCTTGGTGTCCTGTTCCCGACAAAGGAGATGGTCGTTCAGTCGTGGGAGGTCCTCGTTGAACTGGCAACCAGCCACATCAGGTTCCAACTTCCCAACCGTAAAGGTGAACTGGATATCTTTCCAGTACCTATCATCAGGGGGAAGAGTGAGGGAGAAGGGTCTGCACTCCTCCAGTGCAGGGCAAGGTTTACCTTCCTCCACCGCCTTCATGACCGCTTGGAAGGCCTTTTCTACAAAGGGGAAGGTCGCAGTAGCTGGAGCAATAAAGGACGGATGCTTTTTGCTCAGTGCTGGCATCTTGGAGTTGGTGACACCCCAACTCTTCACTGAGTGAGCCAGCATGGCTTGGGCCTTCGCGAGATCGAACACAATCACTTCCTTTGGTTCGGTCTCTTCTTTTGAGGCTGGTTCAGACCTGAGTCGGACGTAACAGTCCGGATACGCCTCGAAATTCGGGAATAATTCCACTTCTTCCAGGAGGACAGAACCAATCTTGTCATTCACGAAGATCTTGCCAGTCGTGATTGGCATATGCTTGGCGTACCTCCATGGGTTAGACTCCGAGCAGCTAGGGAGGTCCTTTACCGAGATCTTCTTCGGTTGTTTGAAGCCGATGAGAGTAGTCCGGAACTGCTCCTGAGTCTCTCTGAGCTTCTTCTCCATAAGGGCCTCCAGCATCCGGAAGACCTCTTGGGTGGCGGATGGTAATGTTTCCGAGGCGGTGGAGGTAGAGCGAACGGGTTCCTCGGTCACTACGGGTTTTACCGGGGGTGTTGGAGCGACCTCGGTCTCCAAATCAGGGCATTCCACCTGATCTTCCTCATAGTAGAGCTCTTCGCCCATGAGGGTCTTCTCCGTACCTTCGGACACCTCCGACATACGTTCCACCTCATCGGAATCGATGTGACACGTACGAAGTGACTGTGCCATAACGATGTCAGGTTCGACCACCAGTTGGACGGTGGGAATCAGGTCTTGAGGGATCACAGATTCCTTGGATGCTTTCGGGAAAAGCAAGGCCCTCATATCTTCATTTGGAAGGTAAGGTCTAGAGGCGTTCTTTTGGAAGCCGCGCACCCATTTGCGCAGCTTCTCTCTAGCAGTGTCCCGTACCTCCGTGGTAGGAGGTTTGTTGAACGCGTCATCTAGGAGACTTTTGCAGACCGAACAGTTCTGCGGATCCCAGTATTTAAGGTCGCCTCTCTTGGCGACGCAGGGGGCGTGGGTCCGGCACGCCTTGTACCCGTAGAAGTCCGGGCGTTTAACTCCGCAGAAGGAGCTTTCACACTTCATATACTCCTCCTGTAAAAGAAAGAGATCATGAGTACATGGAAGGCATAAGTATGACTTACATTACTCTAGACTTAAGAATAACTTAATCTGTAATATAGTATATAATTCATATGCTCAGGATAGATGAGCAGGAAAGGAAGTAGGAAGACACATACTTGTGAATCCTGTCCAGCCGGTTACCGCAACCTTATCTGTAGGCAATTCCTTAGGACCCGAGGGTTCCAAAGAAGGGAGAAATCCGTATGGATGAGCCAAGTTAGGCCTCCTTCTAAAGGAATTGTCCACAGAGTAGAAAAGGATCTGAGACCACTCAGAACCTAGTGAGGGAGAGGGGGAAAATAGGATAAACCACCTTGGTAATAGGTAGGTTCCGGCAAGAGACTGCACTGAGAAGCACAGAGTAGGCTGGAAATGTTGTACCGAGCAACCGTACAGCATAGTCACTATATCAGAGGGTATATCAATACCAACAGGGAGGTGGCCAGGCTATCCGGCTGCATCGAATTGACTTCCGGCGTGGTGCCGGCAGCCGTGGAAGGGGTGCATGTCCTTTAGAGCCTCATAGGGTGGTGCCGGCAGGCCGGAGACCGGTCCTGCAAGGTGAAATCATCTAGGAGAGCACACTGAGCGATCGAGATGGAAGACACCAAGGGGGCGACCGCCGGCACAGCAGCAGGCTGACGGTATGGTGAACCTTAGTTCAATTCATAAGATGAATAGGGCGGATACCTAGAATGTCGGCAATCAATGTCGGCAGATAAGGGGGCAGCAGCCTCCGGCAGTCGGCAGGCTGCCGCCAGGTAATCCTAGGGGAAATGTATGGGGTAAATACCCGGGACGTCGGCGGTATGCCGGCGGAGGGCGGAAGCCTCCGGCAGACGGTAGGCTGTCACCTTAGAAGGGAGGTATATCTTATGAATAGAGGTCACCTGAGGTGGCGGCGGCTATCGCCGGTAGTAGAGGCGGCAAGGGACCGGCACCATAATAGAGAGAGGGAAAGGTAAGGAGGGAAGGGAAGGGTAATATCCTATACCCCACCGGCTTCCCTCCGGAGGGAGTGCGCTCATGATAGGTGTGGATACGCCTATCATCCGGCGGCAGGGGGCCGGCAGGCGGCCGGGAGCCTGAGGTAACCCAAGGGAGGGACAGAGAGCACTCAAAGAGGGGGAATCATCCGCCGGAAACCACCCCCATAGCTCACTATGAAGGGGAAGTGTACCAGAGCGGCCAGCTCGGCAGAGAAGCAAAGCTAACCCTACCACTCCGCCCAAGGGAGGAGTTGTAGGACAGCGGACAGGGGTGTGTAGGCAGGCCTACACGAAAGGGATAGAGGGGGGAGGAGGTTAGGGGTCTTTTTAGTGTGGAGAGACTACTGCATGAGTTAGGCCACCAAGGCAGGGGAGGACACTCCCCAACCTAGGATAGGTTAGCCCTGATCAGGTACAGCACTGGTGTACTGTCCCAAACTATAATAAAGCAGAATCTCCCCCAGAGCCTAACCTAAACCAGGAGAACCATTCTCCTAGGTTAGGGAGGGCTGGAAAGACACATCGCTAGGTTGCAGGGAAGAAGGGGTGTCCCAACCAAGTGCAAACTGGGGAAGAGCAGAGCCCTTCCTAAGGTCTCAGACACGACCTTAAGGGGGGTTCATTCCCTTAGGGTGGGCTGATAGGAGCGATAGATACTCTGGGTGAAAGGCAAGATTCTCCCAAATATTAAATAAGGGAGAAGCAAGGCTACCCAGAGGGAATTACCCGTAGGTAAGGGGGATTTAGGAAGCATACAAGGGTCCCAGCGTTAGGTTAGGGGAGCGTGGTGCACAGACCAACACGGTCCCTTGTATGGTCCCTCGAAGGCGAAAGCACATGTACAGCACAGTAACTAGTATGTTTAAATGCCTAAATCTTCATAACTTAAATAGGAACTATTATTATATCATGCATCAATATGAGCACTAGGCTATCAAGTCTAGGGGCTAGGCCAGCGATCTAGTATGGGGTCGGCAAACGTTGGTTGCCTAATAAGCACTAACGCATAATATAATTACTTCCTAGCTATGAAGGCTAAATAACTAATGATATTAATTAGTTAAAGGACCGGAGAAGGCTGTTCTGGCTAACTAAATAAAGCATGCGACATGAACAGCGGCGCCGTAAAATGGCGCGTCCGGTCTTGGCACAGCTCCGCCACAAAACACAATATTTTAAGAAAAGTAGAAGTTACTTTACGGCCAGAGCTTATTTAAACAATACTAGGACCTGGTACTCAACTTTCCAAAAGAAGGCGAGGCTGAGGGCTGAGACATGGCGAAGATGTACATAGATAAAAAAAGTCACTAGGGAAAAAGCCAGCTGCAGGTAGGAACTACAACGAAAGAATAATACGGACGTGACGTCATTTAACAATGGCGCCCATTTGTTTATGTCTCGAGTACCAAAAGTAGCCACGTATGAGAGTAACTTTGGAACGGCTCCTCAGTTACTCAGCCACCTTTCCATATTGAAGTGTTAACTATATGGGGTGCAGATACTATGTGGCGTGTTAATACATGCGTCCCCTGTTGATATACGATATCCTAGAGGGAAACCTTTAGGGTACTCGCACCAGAAGTTAGAATTCTGTGATAACCTTTAGTTTAATTCTCTGGGAATATCCACTGTAGTTAAATATACCCTTAGGAAGCTACTGAAGGAACCTTCCATCAGGACGACATGGCTTGAGCCCAAAAAGTGTGTTTATTTCGAGATCGTCTACAACTCTTTTTACAACGCGCTTGTTGTAAATTACCTTTTTTTTTTCTTTTTTGTTAAAATTTGATATTACTTTTCTCTGTTATCAATTAATAGGAATATCGTATTTTATTCATGCTCAAAACCTTATTATAAAATGACAATATATGTATTTATTCTCTCACTCTCTCTCTCTCTCTCTCTCTCTCTCTCTCTCTCTCTCTCTCTCTGCGTTACTGTACACACAAACACACACCACACACACATGTACTGTATACACACACACACACACATATATATATATATATATATATATATATATATATATATATATATATACATACATATTTTCCAGCACCACCAGAAATCCACCAATATTTAATGAAACGCCGAGATAGTACTGTAATTAATGGATTATGTTAATATTCTGTTGTTTATATCCTGGTTTCATCACACTAGATGTTCATATATATATATATATATATATATATATATATATATATATATATATATATACACATATATATATATATATTTATATATATACTGTATGTATATATGTATATATATATATATATATATATATATGCATATATATATATATATAATATATCAAGATGAATACTAATCTTAATCTTAAATAGGTAACAGATAAACATGTAAATATGCCCTGAAATAACATTATCAATAATTTACACATTTAACAACTATCACATTAATCATATATATTGTTATTAACATAAATAAGATAATAGTAAACATTAACAGCATTACGAATGAAAAAAGGAAAATCATGTTATCATTAGCCGTTGCATTATTCATAAATTTCCGTTGATCAAATGTTCTATATCAACAACATTAAATGTTTTCATATGTTTTAGTATATAAAACAATAAAAAAAATTACCTATGGGTATTAATCAGGAGAGAGAGAGAGAGAGAGAGAGAGAGAGAGAGAGAGACCTCAAAAATAGGTAAACAGGCACACTAGGGTAAAGGCTTAAGAGCCACATTTATCACGGTGTTTGCCGTAAGGGACGTATCCTTTTCCGAATGTAAATGATCTTGATATGAACCGGTAAAGCTATTTGGTAAAATGATACATCATGCATTGGTAATGCAGAGAGAAGAAGGATAGGAGAAACATTGGCAATTATAATGATGAATTAAGATTTAATAAATATAAAATGGCGTCTACAACATACACACACACACACACACACACACACATATATATATATATATATATATATATATATATATATATATATATATATATATATATATATATATATATATATATACGTGTGTGTGTGTGTGTGTAACACGGAAAAGGCGAACGACATTCGTACCTGAGAAAACAATTAAAGTTGCAATACCGAAACTCCAGGTGACAAGCAAATGTTTCTTCATATTGCATCAACGTTGCAACCCTGGCATTTTTTCTTGGCAGTTACTGCCAGTTTATATGTCAATCACGTTTCACACGTCTCCTATGATTTGCTCTTTCAAGGTCAAGCGTTTATTTATGATGTTAGAGAGAGAGAGAGAGAGAGAGAGAGAGAGAGAGAGAGAGAGAGAGAGAGAGAGAGAGAGAGAGAGAGAGAGAGAGAGAGAGAGAGAGAGAGAGAGAGAGAGAGAGAATCATTGACGTACATACATTCACATGACAATAACATGTGAAAGCTTTGAATGTAATTACAAGAACACACACACACATACATACATATATATATATATATATATATATATATATATATATATATATATATATATATATATATATATATATGTATGTGTGTGTATGTTCGTGTTTGCATTACTAAATATAATAGATTTCTAAAAGACATTACGTAAATTCAAGATGGAATAAACTACAATATATGTAAAATCGATGTCACAAACAGTTCTACATTTAATAAAAGGAGACGAAAAAAACTTATATTTAAACTAGATTCTTTATAGTTAAAAATTTCTCTATTTCTTTATTACTTCTCGACTTTACTGACAATCGTTTTATCTTATTTTTATATACATTTCTGCTCATATTTATACTCTTTTTGTTATTGTTTTTTATTTGAATTTTGCCTTTATCTAAACTACCTCATTACCTCATCTATTTTGGTTTTATTTAATAACTTCGGAATCATCCATCAATATTTAAGAAAAAAAAAATCAATTTAATTTTTCAGTTTATTCTTTTAATTGAAATTCCTTATTCTTTTTTCAGACTTTTAATCTATCGTAACTAAGAATAGCCTTACTCCTGCTTATTTAATTTTCTTCTCATAATGTTTACATTTTCCAAATACCTTTTTATATTTCTAAACGAATTATTTTACTTCAACATTTTGACTTATTTTATATATTTTCATCTTCAGTGATCTTTATGGACTCATACAACAGATAAAAATGAGATTAACATCCAGAAATAATTTAATTGTTCATATTATTTGCGTGACATTCAATAAATTTCTACAATTAAAATTCTAACTTTATCATGAGGCTTAAAAGAGCATATGAATATGTTCACAATATTTTGAACTCTCTCTCTCTCTCTCTCTCTCTCTCTCTCTCTCTCTCTCTCTCTCTCTCTCTCTCTCTCTATTAGTTTACAAGTTTATCATAGTTATTCTACACTGATGAGGAAATAAAATTGCATTGTAGCTAATATATATATATATATATATATATATATATATATATATATATATATATATATACAAGTTTATGTTTATTAGCCCACATATATGTGTAAAAAACAAATAAACATACTAAAGCGAAGAGTAAATCTATAACCTAATAATAAAAATCAAAACCTTAATCAATGTTCAGCAATAAACTCACAATTTTGAGAAATCCGTTCTAATTCGGGCATCTTCATCAGTCTAAATTCGGGTCTTAAAATGACGCCGGATTCTAAAACAGGGCTAATCGGCTTATTGCCAGGAGGGGGTTGAAGGGGTTCCCTGTCACGCAAGGAACACAAGTTAAAGAATGACTAGAAAAGACAGAAGGATATTGGGGAATATTTCAGTGGCATTTTTGCCAATAATAATAATAATAATATTAATAAATCTAAATGCAACTAACACAATATATGTAGCCATGCAAATGACATTCAACTACTGTATATAATAACAACCAACAACAGAAGGAAAAAGCATTGGTAGAATCTTCCAATAGAAACGATGAAGAGCCCTGATCGCCTGCTATAGATATCACAACCTCTCTCCCCTTACCTACCGCCACCCCCATAACAACAATTCTCTCCCCTTATTGATATAAGCGAAAGTTAGGATGGGATCACACATTCACGTATATTGCTCCCGTTTACTCCCGTAATCCGAAATAGTTTTTCTCTTTATTTCCCCCTCTCTCGGAGAGTATACGCCGTATTTTTTAGACGTGCGTCTGACGGGAACCATTGCGACACCAGTCTTTTGTACGTACGTTTGTGTTTACGTTTAACGTACGCACATTCCCGTTAGCGGACAGTTTGATGTGAATAGATACGTCACTGTGCGGTAGAACGTTGGGCCAACCCGCTATACCCAACATAGTTAAACGTACAGTATGTGCTGTTTTAGTTGTTTTAGTAGAAGAAAAAATAATTTGCTAATTTCCTTTTAAATAAATATCTGGTCTTAATCCACAAGCTGTAATGATTATTGTAAACAATTTTGGCTAAATAATTTTCAATCGGGCATTTCTTTATTGTTTAAATATAACTTAAACAAAATCTAAAACTTCATACTAAACGCCAAAGAATAAAGAAAAAACTCTCTCTCTCTCTCTCTCTCTCTCTCTCTCTCTCTCTCTCTCACAGGTTGAATGAATCTTAGGTAGAGGAAAAGGACAGATATGTAATCTGTCCTCTTTGCTAATGATTTTATGCTTTCTGATTATCTATCAAAAAAGAAATAAATACTTGATCCCTTCGCACCTGAGAGTCCTCAAACCATTAAATGCCTATGGTGAGGTGGAGGAAAAGGGTTGAACACAGTATAATCTGTCTTCCCTGTAAATGGCTTTAAAGTTTTCTGATTATTTTGTCAAAGAATTGTAGAATTTCGTGGGATCTTTTGATGACTGCTCCCTCTTTTAGAGACATGCTAATCCTTTCATTATCAACAAAGGTAAAAGAATCATCAGCCATTAAGGGCAGGAAATCCAATCTGTAAGAAATCATATAATTTAATTGCACAGGAGACGGTTACTCTTGACCAAAGGCCAGTGTTTGGCCCATTCTTGGTTTTAATATGAACTAACTCCCGTGTATTGACTATTGAAATATACTTGATTCATTTCATAAGTTTTATTGTTGCTTGATGTTTACTTCGTTTACGTATATGTATGTTATTATATTCTGGTATTTTAAGTATCATTACCTCTAATAAGATATTGACTACTATTTTGTGATATATTTGAAATGCTTAATTTCGTGTGGTGTTATTACTTTCATTATGTATTTACTTTAACTCCCTAAAATAACAATGCATACAGTACACAACAGGCAGAGAATCCAAGTTGTTATGGGAAAATACACGATATTATGGCAAGAGTATACAAAATACAAAAATAGATGTTTGGTCACTGAACTAAAGAGCTGAGTCTGAATTATCTTGCATCCCTTTAAATACCACCTGATCCGAGGTTTCCAATATTTTCCGCACGGATGTCGTTCAGAAATGTTGCCAGATGTACCCGGTCGAACTTACCAATTAAAGATTTACCCACCATAAACGTACCATGATTGTCTGACCTACAAGCTATATACTTCTGACCCACATGCTACCGTCAGCAGGCCGTCAAACCCACGAAATCTGTACACTCGCTCATGTACGGGCTTGAGCCCCGACCGTGATTTACATCCAATCGGATACCGGACGGTATGTCCCCCACACCACACACCCCACACACACACACACACACACAAAATCCACCCGGTTTTACTTCGCAAGCCGTAATGTTTGACGTATATGGTTGCCAGCTACCATTAAATCCTCTTACAGAAGATGGGAGCAATATAAGGGGATGTGCGATCCCAACATAACTGTATCATTCTCACATTACTCAGTGACGAAAAGCAAATCTTATTCTCCTCACTGTACACGTACCAGTAAGACATGAAGATATTCATTATTATCTATTTTCATGAATCTCCATACATATGTTCTTTAACTTAACAAAGAAGATACGAATACAATTGAACGCCTTTTAGGAATAAAATATCAAACAGTTAATAAACACTATATTCACAATATACATCATCATTTTCTCCCACATCTATCAACGCAAAGGCCTTGGTTAGACTTCGCTAGTCGTCTCTATCTTTAGATTTAAATTCAATACTTCTCCCTTCATCATCTCCAATTTCACGCTTCATAGACCTCCAACTATTCTAGTGCCTTGTGGAGCCTAGTTGAAAGTTTGGTGAACTAGATTACTTTTGAGAGTGCGAAGAGCATGACCAAACCATCTCCATCTGCCCCTCAAAATGATCTCATCCACATATGGCATTCGAATCCTCTCTCTTATAGTTTTATTTGTAATCCTGTCCTGCCATTTAACTCTCAATATTCTTATGAGGGTTTTGTTCTCAAATCTACTAAATCTGTTGGATATTGTTTTATTGTCACACAATGACTCATGTCCATACAGTAACACCAATCTCACTAAACTGATATATAGCCTGATTTCTATATGTAATTGTCTTATTTGCTTTTTTTTCAATCTTCCATTAAATTCCATTTCTAAAGATACTGTATTGGAGATAATAGTTTCTAAACATTCTACCACATTAATCCTTTCACCTTCCAATGATATTTTATGTTACATGGCATATTCCGTCCTCATCATTCATGCATTCTGGTAAGCAAGCTTTGCAAGTCCTGTGGTATTATCCTATTAGGGAAGGTGACATCATACTCTAGATAAGTTAATTTCCTATTACCAATTCAGTCCAATACTTCTCCAACATCTCCAACTGTTAAACGCACTACAAAATCTGTGTATATATATATAAGCCCTTGGGCTTATAGCATCTTGCTTTTCCAGCTAGGGTTGTAGCTTAGCTAGTAATAATAATTACTATATATATATATATATATACATATATATACATACACATACATACATACATACAAGTAACCACAGGAACGACTAATGTTCGAAGCAAAAAAAAGACTACTCGTACGTTTTGAAAAGACTGGTCAGGGTTCGGTGTTTTCCTTTTTTCTAGTAGCTTTCATGCTACCATGAATGCATATATATATATATATATATATATATATATATATATATATATATATATATATAATATACACACACTCATATACATACATGCATACACATACACACACACACATATATATATATATAATATATATATATATACAGTATAGTGTGTATATATATAATATATATATATAGAGTATAGTGTGTATATATATATATATATATATATATATATATATATATATATAAAATATATATATATACAGTATAGTGTGTATATATATATATATATATATATATATATATATATATATATATATATATATATATATATATATATACACGTATACATACACACACATTATATATATATACAATATATATATAATATATATATATATATATATATAATATATATATATATATATATATATATATATATATATCAAATTATAAATCAACAACTGTACAAAGATATCCTGAACACACACAAAAACAATGTATTACAAGTATATACATAACATAAAATAAAAACCTATTAATTTCTTGCGTGGGCTTTTTACAAGCAATTCTCGGTTTGAACCTTTCATCTAATTTCCCATCCATTCCCCGGAAGTCTTATACCTGTTCACAACCCTTTCATTCTCGGCCGTTGTTTACTCATTAAACATAAACAGAGTCGTCTTGATAACGATTTCTCGGGGCTACAGACGCTGCAATTACCTGCTAAAGACACTCGTTAGACGCAACTAGCCTATATGTAGCTGATTCTATAAGTCGTGGCCACCTCTGATCTTAAAAACTTGCTGCCAATTATAGACCGCTGCAAAATAACGGTTATTCCATCGCTTGATAAGAACATTATAATTTTATACGGACAAATAGCTGGCAGATGTACTGTAGTATGCGTATTTGTTTACATATGCATAACTTTGTTTTGTCCGTATTATTATCTTTGAGAATTACACGGAACTTTCGACTGAACACAATAAAATGATTGAGGCCGTTATATCTTTCCTTGAAAAGCCAGCAAAACATTATGGATTCCAAACAAACCCTCCCACCAATTATTAGAATAAACAGCTTCTAAAGCTTTAAAAATCTTTCCTTAATGTTGGCAGGGTCAGTATAAAAGGCTGTGTAATTATATATTAATGAATAAAGAATCTCAACAAAGGATTGCAAATATTTCTCCATCCAACCGCAGTGCATTGCCATATGCCTGTCTTATTGTCCAGAATAAAGATACAATATATATATAGAGAGAGAGAGAGAGAGAGAGAGAGAGAGAGAGAGAGAGAGAGAGAGAGAGAGAGAGAGAGAGATTTGTGTCCATAATAATCCAAACAGAACTTATTATTAATACTACTTGTTTAAGCAACCCGTCAAAATTACATAAAAATATTTAATGGTTTTCAACCATTCCCACCCCTTACCCTTTTCTAACGCTAGTTTGGGCAATTTGAGGGAGACTTGTTTTCCGAGTGGTTGCGTGACAGGAAAGAATATCATCATCATCATCATCATCATCATCTCCTCCTACGCCTATTGACGTAAAGGGCCTTGGTTAGATTTCGTCAGTCGTCTCTATCTTGAGCTTTAAATTCAATACTTCTCCATTCATCATCCGCCTACTTCCCGCTTCGTAGCCCTCACCCATGTAGGAGGCTGAAATTACTGCAAGATCTTCGTTCAGACAGCATCTATAATGTTTAAAACGCTTCCAGGGGACCAAATATAGTGCCGGACATATACTCAGACCGCCTGGGTCTTCCAACAATTCTAGTGCCACGTGGAGTCCAGTTAAACGTTTGGTGAACTAATCTCTCTTGAGGAGTGCGAAGACCATGCCCGAACAATCTCCATCTACCCCTCATCCAAATATAACACTAAAGTAATCTCTTATAGTTTCCATTGTAATCCTGTCCTACCATTCAGCTACCAATATTCTTCTGAGGGCTTTGTTCTCAAATCTACAAAATCTGTTGGATATTGTTTCTTTGTCATACCACGACTCATGGCCATACTGTAACACAGATCTCACTAAACTTACAGTATACAATATAAAGTCTATTTTTTTATGTAATTTCAGTCGATTTAATTTCCAAATTTATTATATATATATATATATCATAGGTTTCTTTTCAACAAACAATCTTGTATATATATATATATATCATAGGTTTCTTTTCAACAAACAATCTTGTCATAAGAGGTACTCTTTTTCAGCACAAGAACATCCACAAGTATACATGGACTTCACCATGTGGCAGTTACAAAAATCAGATAGATCACATTTCCATTAATAAAGAGAGAAGAAGGGCGCTGATAAATGTAAGAAGCTATAGAGGTGCAGATATTGGTAGTGATCACCAGCTCGTCATTGCCACACTGAAATCAAAACTGAAAGCAACCAACAGAAATATGGATAGAATACCTAGGTTCATGAGCACAGCTTATCAAATGAATTCCAAGTAAACAGCCGAGTACTCCAAGGGAATGTGTTGTCACCTATGTTGTTTCTCCTCCTCGTGGATTTTGAAATGCGTAGAACAGTCAGAAATGGTGGAGAAGGATTGAACTGAATTCGTGATAGGAATCTAGCAGACCTAGAGTATGCTGATGATGCTGTCCTTGTTAGCCGAACACCACAGGATTTGCAATGCTTGCTTACCAGAATGCATGAAATATCACACGAGGTTGAGCTGCAGAAAAATAGACAAAAGACAGAGATGATGAGAACGGAGTATGCAATGGAGGATGAAATATCATTGGAAGGAGAAAGGATTAATGAGGTAGAATCATTCAAGTATTTAGGAATTATGATCGCCAATACAGAGTCTTTAGAGTTAGAGTTTAGTGAAAGATTGAAAAAAAGCAAATCAGACAATGGCTAGGTTAAGTAAAATTTGGAAATAAATTGCCTGAAATTACATATAAAAATCAGACTATACTGTATATCAGTTTAGCGAGATTGGTGTTACTCTATGGACATGAGTCATGATATGACAATGAAATAATCTCCAATAGATTTAGTAGATTTGAGAACAAATCCCTTAGAAAGATATTGGGGGTTAAAAGGCAGGACAGGATTAGAAATGAAACTATAAGAGAAATTACTTGAGTGCCATACGTGGACGAGATCATGATGAGGGGTAAATGGAGATGGTTTGGGCATGCTCTTCGCACTCCCCAAGAGAAGCTAGTTCACCAAACGTTCAACTGGGCTTCACAAGGCACTAGAAGAGTTGGAAGACCCAGGCCTACATAGCTAAGGACTATGAGGCGCGAAGTAGGAGATGACGAATGAAGAAGTATTGAACTAAAAGCTCAAGATAGAGATGACTGGCGAAATCTAACCGAGCCCTTTGCGTCAATAGGGGTAGGAGGAGATGACGATGATGATATATATATATATATATATATATATATATATATATATATATATATATATATATATTACAGCCAGCCTCTTGCTCTTTATTATATAGGGTAGATGATCATCTTCCATATCATTCTACTGACAATATTAAGTCAATGAGATCACACTCTGCAATTAGCTTAATCAATACCCAAACAAAGACGGCGACACCTGCATGATAGAGTAACACGACAACAACAACAAAAAGAAGCAAATAAGAATTTCAGTAACTCTTGATCAATATTCTGAAATCTAATTTTCTCCAGATTCTTCTGTGTCGGTCAGTGGGTTCAGAGAAAAAAAAAAGGCCAGTCACTATGTCAAGAAAGGAGAATCAAGATGCCATGAAGAGGACGACGAGTTAAAAACTTCAACAAGGATAATTCTATGAATAATAATTCTAATGAGGATTAAATGCATGAGAAGTAGCCCATGTACTTGTTTATCATCATGTTTTATAAACGTAAATTTTCCTCCTACTAGGAATAATATTAATCAACGTTATAAAATCATAAAATCCAAAGCTTAAAAATGTTTTCATACTTGCAACAACAGTATCATTAATAATATATAAATAATAATAAATACAGCCTCTTGAACAAAAGTACATCACAACAACAAAATCAATAATAATAATAATAATAATAATAATAATAATAATAATAATAATAATAAACATCTGCTACAAACTCACAGCAATTAAATTTATCAACACCCCCAATACCTACTCATCCTTCATTTATTATCACAAGAAAACATAAGCTACAAAACAATTGCCAATTCAATTGTTCTAAAAATACAACAAAAATGTAATCCACATCCTACTGTGGGTGAGCTGTTTTCAAGCTGGAGTGGATATCTCTATGAACGATCGTGCAAATGAAGGTCGTCGTGTACTTGGCCGAGTAACAGGCACGAGATTCGAGATCTGGTGAACATCCTTGCCAAGCAATTTGGGAAGACTATGTGGATATGTAAGCTCGTGTGACTATAAGTATGTTTGTGTTCCACCAGTATTGTGCTGAATATGTAACACAAGCTGCTGCTACCTTGACAAGTATATATATATATATATATATATATATATATATATATATATATATATATATATATATATATATATGTGTGTGTGTGTGTGTGTGTGTGTGTGTATCTATCTTTCATACACACACACACACACATGTGTGTGTGTGTGTGTGTGTGTGTGTGAAATATGCGTGTTCGAGTGAAGGTACACTGGAAGACTGAACATAAAAAAACAAACCACGCCAATAATCCAATTCTTGAAGACAAAATGAACTAGAAAACAATTATAACCCAATCACGAACATTCACCCCCCTCCCCAAGCCCCAACAGTCTCCCAACCGCGTCATAAAATGTGAAACAACGAAAGATGGGAATAATAACCGGTGAGAGTGACAATAAGGCTCACTCCCCATTTCCTTTAACTACCCAGTTAGTGTGGCAATTAATAACGTCACTAATAACACTCTTGCATGTCCAATAGGGCGTTATTTGTCTGCTCTTTATGGAGGGAGGTTGAAAGCGTAGCGCAGGAAATGGAGGAATTGATGGCAAATGAGTTTGGAAAATGAAAACGAAGGGCGAAAATAATGACTTTGAAATTTCATTACTTTAATTAACGCTAATAACGACGGTGAATCAATCAACAACGCTGACGTTTTTCACAATGACTTGTGAGATGGAGAAAATGTAACGTCAGATACTCATCGCAATCAAATAATCTGTTTACATTTTTGTTCTATACAAGAGTAGAGGTTTGTGAAGATCTCTCTCTCTCTCTCTCTCTCTCTCTCTCTCTCTCTCTCTCTCTCTCTCTCTCTCTCTCTCTCTCACACAAAAAAAAGAAATAAACAAGAAATAAACAATCTAAACCTCCAACTCATCCTTTCCAAAGAAACACGTAACAAGAGCAAGGTCGTTATATCGAAGTCGAACTCATCCAAATGATCCTAAACACAATAAATGATTTCCCGACGTTGGAACCCCATTTGCAAGAACACCCGCCTGAGGGAACTATCAGTATGCTGTCAGTTCTGACAGAAAAGCATACTCTCTCTCTCTCTCTCTCTCTCTCTCTCTCTCTCTCTCTCTCTCTCTCTCTCTCTCTCTCTCTCTCTCTGTAGTTATATCACTAATGACAATTTTCAGGAGTTTCATCCCTGATTCAGAAGTTCCGATATGTAAATGAGCTAGTTGCGTTGTGTGTTTTCTGGATCGTTCTTCCTGCATGTGTACATCTACCTTTGCATCAAGAGGTTGTTTCATATTCTAATCATCAGCATTATTATGATTTTATCATTAATGTCACTGTCAATAATATCATTTTTATCATTATTATCATATCATATTAGCACCATTATTATTATTATTATTATTATTTTTACCCAAAAATGTATTCATAATTGTTAGAAAAAAATGTTTCATTAATATAGACATGCACAAAAAAAACCCTAAGAGAAGAATAACAAACCAAAATATACCCAAAACCTTGGCCAATTACCCGGCCATTGGCTTGTATCAAATATATACAATTAGGAAACAAAGCGAATCCAATTAAAGATACAATACAATCCATCAAAATCTTTCCAAAACCAGACATACCACATGTTTCAACATTAGCTATTAAAAATCGATAATTTTTCCTCGTTACCATGACAATGATTAATTGGAATAATAGTGTGTCCTGGGTCTAATCTCAAATACATGAGTATACAAGTATTAAAGGTCCATTATACGAGGAGATAATTTTATGTATTAATATTTGAATGGAGCACAAAATGTTTAAAACAAGAATCATATTTAAAAATTGTACCAAAAAAATAAAAAAATCGATAACGTCTAAGTAAAATTTAACAATAATAATAATAATAACAATACTACTACTACTAATAATAATAATAATATTTAGAAAAGCACTCTAAGAGTGCAGACCTCCGCCAAACAGGTTATTTCTCGAAACCAGCGTGCCTTTCCCAGAATAAAGTAATCATTTCCAACTCTTTTCATAACAGCTTAAAATCCCCGTAAGTTTCATTACTTTATGATTAAAATTGTGGTCGTATGGTTATGACTTTTTGCTTGACCTTGACCTTTGACCTTTACATAAATTAATTGGCGTGGATTTCCATAAACTCAGATATAAAGTAAGTTTGAAGTCTCTGTCACAACGATGTTCAAACTTAGTGCTGATCACGTGAATTGGACATTTTGCTTTACCATAACCTTAACCTTTGATCTTGACCTTCAAAAATTTGATAACTTTCAGCTTGTTACATAACAGTTAACCCCTACAAGTTTCATTATTCTACGATTAAAATTGTGGTCTGGAAGCAGTTCATAAACAAACACACACACAAACAAGGGGGTAAAACATAACCTCCTTCCAACTTCGTTGGCAGATGTAATAATTATTATATATCTTAAGTTTTAATGTTTGACATAAAGAAAACAAATTCAATACAAAAAAAGCAATGAAACTTCTTGAATTATTATGTAAAACATTTAGTCTTAAGATGCATCAATGCTAACCCAGACGATTTTGAAATAAAAAAAAAAAAAAACCTAAAGCCTAAGTAACAATTAATAATAATAATAAAAACAAACACATTTAAAAACAGGGTATAATTGATACATTTAAAAACTAAATTTTTCACAAAAAACAACAAATGTTTCTTTACAATTATCAGGCAAAATTCCTCTACAACAGACTGAATACATAATACTAATTGAACAGAAAACGGTTTTTTTTTTATTCAAAGTTAAATTTGATGCCGACTCAGACTGTTCTTGTACAAGTGAAACTTCTACCGCGAAAACTTCCCCATACCTTAACTTCAAGAACTTCAATAGAAGTTTCCCGAGCATAGCTGGTATCGTGGACGTTTCCTAAACTTAAAGAGCATTAACGTATGCAAGTTCAATGCCAACAACAACAACAACAATAAAAATAATATCATTTCATGCAACGACCGTCTCCAATTGAATTTCATATCGTATTTCGTCAGGCTTTTTGTGTACACCAACAGAATATCACGTCCAAAGGCGATTACTTGTCCCAGCATAAAACACCAAATGTTTGACTACTGGATGACAGATGAGAATATTGCCAGTCTCTCTAATGTTGTTTGTTACGACGTAACAAGACCTACTACTACTACTATTGAGTTGTACTAATATAACATAACCAGTCTCAATAGTAAAATATAAATCTCATAAATAGTCAAGATTTTAATTATTATAACTTTCCTGCCATTATTATTAACATTATTTGTAATAAGGTATTAACACAAATTTAAGATATTTTATATTATCTATTCATTAGTTCTCATATGGTTTATTTATTTCCTTTCTTCATTGGGCTGTTTTCCCTGTTGGATCTCTTGAGCTTATAGCATTCTGCCTTTCTAAATAGGGTTGTGGCTTAGCTAATAATAATAATAATAATAATAATAATAATAATAATAATAAAAAGAGCTTCAACTGGGAAAGAATGACCGTATGCTGAATATAGAACACAATTAACCCCCAAAAATAAACTTCGACAATTAAACAAGAACAAAATTCCAAAGAATTAAAACTAGAAAAAAATCCGGGAATATAAAATTACATGCAATTCTAGGTGAGCCTCTGACTTATATTTTGTCAGGAATTTCTGCTCATAAATATTGGAATAAGCAATGGCGCTAGATAATTCCCCGGACCAAGCGCATTAGAATAGGATTATCTGAATAGATAATTTAGCTTAATTATCATTTCAGCTATTCGTGCATTTGCAATAGTTTAACCTTATAAAGGTGAAGGCTGACGGCACCAGGAACTAACAGTATCATTTCTATTATACGAATAATTCCCTGGATTGGTCTCGTCTCTCATCCAACGTTTTTCATTTCCTACGATTCCTTCTCTCCTCAAACATGTTTCCTTTCTTACGTCATCTACCTCCCGCAAACATTTTTCCACTCCGTCTTTTCACTTCTTCAAAAGTTCCTCCTCTCCTCTGACTTCTTCCTTCGTCACAAGTTTTTCCTCTACTTAGATTTATTCCTTCTTTGAACGTTTCTCATTTCCTCTGACTTCTTCCTTCTTTAAACTTTTTTCCTCTCAGACGTCTCCCTTCTTTAAACGTTTCTGCTCTCCTCTGGCTTCTTCCTTCTTTTAATGTTTCTGCTCTCTGACTTCTTCCTTCTTTAAATGTTTCTGCTTTCCTCTGACTTCTTCCTTTATAAACGTTTCTCCTCTCCTCCGACCTCTTCCTTCCAAAATAATTTTACTGTCCTCCAAATTCAACCGTTTTTTTCCTCCCCAGCCCGATTTTTCATTTGCTCAAACGTTCAACACCTGTCTCCTTACCTCCTCAAACATTTTTCCTATCCGACGTGATTTCTCCTCAAACGTTTATCCCTGTATAACCTTTACCCTCACAACGGATCCTCTCCTACATATTTCCTTCCCTCCAAAAGTTTCCTCAATCCTCCAACGTTCTGTTCCCGACTTCTTTTTGCAACCAAAGCGACTTATCGAGAACAGGTCAGCAAGATGTGGGCAGATAATCTTTTACTCGATGTAGGAGAGGGGAAGATGTCAGAAAGAAAGAATTGAAGAAAATAATTAAGAAAGGAAAAAATGGGATATAAAAATGCTGAGGGAAGGAAAACGTTGGAAATGGGCCAAGCAAATTGGAGGAGAGGAACTACGTCAGATAATTAAAAACGTTAGCTTGTTGGATGGTAAGAGAATGCTTTGAAAAGTTGGAGAAAACCTTGTTGGGAAAAAGCAAAATTTCCTCAACACCTCATGAAAATAATTTCCTTAACACCTCGTATAAAACTCTACAACAACATAAAAATTAACCCATCCTCTAGAAAAAACACCGTAGCTAAAAAAACAAAACAAATACAATGCCAGTTGTGAAGTCACATGCCAGATTCCAATTGCACTTCAAAAGAAATTTTAATTTATCCCTGAACTACCACCCTTCAGCCCCCATCAACCTTAAGGCATTGGCCAGCAGCAAGTCTTCATCAGTCTCAAGTTTTCATGAAGACATACAGCATTCAACAAAACAAATTGCTGGTTACCACATAATGCATAAAATACAGAAGCAAATAGGGAACAGAGAGAAGGCTAACAGGCATCATCTCCCTATATATTAAAGAGCAAATGTCTGGCTATAACATATCATCATCTCCTCCAACGCCTATTGACGTAAAGGGCCTCAGTTAGATTTCGCCAGTCGTCTCTATCTTGAGCTTTTAAATCAATACTTCACAATTCGTCATCTCCTACTTCACGCTTCATAGTCCTCAGCCATGTAGGCCTGTGACTTCCAACTATTCTAGTGCCTTGTGTAGCAGTTTTAAGTTTGGTGAACTAACCTCTCTTGAGCAGTGCGAAGAGCATGACCAAACCATCTCCATCTGCCCCTTACCATGATCTCATCTACACGTGGCACTCGAGTCATCTCTCATATAGTTTCATTACTAATCATATCCTGCCATTCAACTCCAAATATTCTTCCGAGGGCTTTGTTCTCAAATCTACATGATCTGTTGGATATTGTTTCATTGTCATACCACGACTCATGTCCATACAGTAACACCGATCTCACCAGACTGATTTATAGCCTTGATTTTTATGTGTAATTTCAGACGATTTAATTTCCAAACTTTATTTAACCTAGCCATTGCTTGGTTTGCTTTTTTCAATCTTTCATTAAACTCTAATTCTAAAGACCATGTGTTTGATATCATATTTCCTAAATATTTATATGATTCTACCACATTAATACTTTCTTCTTCCAATTATATTTTATCTTCCACTGCATATTCCGTTCTTATCATCTCTATTTTTCTTCTATTTATCTCGAGCCCAACCTCCTGTGATATTTCATGTATTCTGGTAAGCAAGCATTGCAAATCCTGTGGTGATCTGCTAATAAGGACAGCGTCATCAGCATACTCTATACATCATCTATTAGCGAACCTTTTTCCCATTCGTATGGGGTAACAGTTGCCTTCTTTTGAATGACTTTGCTTTGGCCTTGGGGTGGACCGTAGTCCCGACCGGCTGCCCTGCCCGCCATCGCTAGACCCCAGTAGCTTATGTTTGTGTTGTACCAGCCACCATCGCCTCCTCCCAGCAGCGAGGAATCATGGCGTGGTTAGGTCGACAGTAGGTAGGTCAGTTAATTTCCTATTACCAATCCAGTCCAATTCTTCTCCACCATCTCTAACTGTCCTATGCAATACAAAATCCATGAGGAGGATTAACAACATAGGCGACAAAACATTCCGTTGGAGATTTCCACTGTCCACTGGAAATTCATTTGATAAGGCTCCACTAACATTAACTTTGCACTAATAAAATTTACATATTTTAGAGGAATTCCATAACGCAGGACTCTTCACAAATGCCATCAAAAGTGGATTTCTATATTCTACACATTACTTTACGTCTTAAAATGAAAATTTGGTCAGTCCAACTTCTACCTTTTCGAAATCCTACTTGTTCATCTCTCAGCTTTTCATCAACCTTTCTTTCCAGTTTCTTTAGAATAAGCATAC
>NC_090743.1:60894254-60896754 GCF_036898095.1 Palaemon carinicauda
GAGAAACTGGTAATTTAGAGGAGTGGAAGTTAGTAAAACAAAATTTTGTTGGGATTGCAAGTGATGTGTGTGGCAAGAAGTTTGTTGGAGGCAGCATGAGGAAGGGCAGTGAATGGTGGAATGAAGGATTGAAGGTAAAAGTGGAAGAGAAAAAAAGGGCTTTTGAAGAATGGCTGCAGAGTAATAGTGTAGAGAAGTCTGAAAGATATAGAGACAAAGGTGGAATTAAAGCGCAAGGTAAGTGAGGCAAAGAGGACAGCTGACATGAGGTCGGGTCAGGAATTGGGTCATTCATTTGAAGAGAATAAGAAGTTTTGGAAAGAAGTAAAAAGAGTAAGGAAGGCTGGTTCAAGAATTGAAGAGACAGTGAAAGATGGAAATGGAAGGCTGTTAAAAGTAGAGGAGGCAAGGAAAAGGTGGGCGGAATACTTTGAAAGTTTACTGAATGTTAAGGATAATATGGAAGCAGAATTAATTGCTGTTGCAGGTGTTGAGGTGCCAGTGATGGGAGATGAGAATGAGAGAGAGATTACATGAGAGGAAGTGAGGAGAGCACTAGATGAAACGAGAGTAGGAAATGCACCTGGTATGGATGGTGTGAGAGCTGAGATGTTGAAGGAAGGGGGTGTGACTGTACTTGAATGGTTGGTGAGATTATTTAATATGTGTTTTGTGTTGTCATTGGTACCATTAGATTGGGTTTGTGCGTGTACTGTACCACTATATAAGGGTAAGGGAGATGGGAATGAGTGTTGTAATTCAGGGGGTATTAGTTTGTTGAGTGTGGTGGGAAAAGTGTATGGTAGAGTACTGATTAATAGGATCAAGGGTACAACAGAGAATGCAATCTTAGAAGTACAGAGTGGTTTTAGAAGAGGTAGGGGTTGTATGAATCAGATTTTTACAGTTAGGCAGATATGCGAGAAATATTTAGCAAAAGGTAAAAAAGTGTATGTTGCGTTTATGGATCTGGAGAAATCATATGATAGAGTTGATAGGGAAGCAATGTGGAATGTGATGAGGTTATATGGAGTTGGTGGAAGGTCGCTGCAAGCAGTGAAAAGTTTCTACAAAGGTAGTAAAGCGTGTGTTAGGATAGGAAATGAGGTGAGCGATTGGTTTCCGGTGAGACAGGGATGTGTGATGTCGCCGTGGTTGTTTAACTTGTATGTTGATGGAGTGGTGAGAGAGGTGAATGCTCGAGTGCATGGACGAGGATTGAAACTGGTAGACGAGAATGACTATGAATGGGATGTAAATCAGTTGTTGTTTACGGATGATACTGTACTGGTTGCAGACTGAGAAGCTTAGCCGATTAGTGACAGAATTTGGAAGGGTGTGTGAGAGAAGGAAGTTGAGAGTTAATGTGGGTAAGAGTAAGGTTATAAGATGTACGAGAAGGGAAGGTGGTGCGAGGTTGAATGTCATGTTGAATGGAGAGTTACTTGAGGAGGTGGATCAGTTTAAATACTTGGGGTCTGTTGTTACAGCAAATGGTGGAGTGGAAGCAGATGTACGTCAGAGAGGGATTGAAGGATGCAAAGTGTTGGGGGCAGTTAAGGGAGTAGTAAAAAATAGAGGGTTGGGCATGAATGCAAAGAGAGAGTTCTGTATGAGAAAGTGATTGTACCAACTGTGATGTATGGATCGGAGTTGTGGGGAATGAAAGTGACGGAGAGACAGAAATTAAATGTGTTTAAGATGAAATGCCTAAGGAGTATGGCTGGTGTATCTCAAGTAGATACGGTTAGGAACGAAGTATTGAGGGTGAGAACGGGTGTAAGAAATGAGTTAGCAGCTAGAGTGGATATGAATGTGTTGAGGTGGTTTGGCCATGTTGAGAGAATGGAAAATGGCTGTCTGCTAAAGAAGGAGATGAATGCAAGAGTTGATGGGAGAAGTACAAGAGGAAGGTCAAGGTTTAGGTGAATGGATGGAGTGAAGGAAGCTCTGGAGGATAGATGTGAGAGAGGCAAGAGAGCGTGCTAGAAATAGGAATGGATGGCGAGTGATTGTGATGCAGTTCCGGTAGGACCTGCTGCTTCCTCCGGTGCCTTGGATGACCGCGGAGGTAGCAGCAGTAGGGGATTCAGTGTTATGAAGCTTCATCTGTGGTGGATAACGGGGAGGGTGGGCTGTGGCACCCATAGCAGTACCGGCCGAACTCAGTTGAGTCCCTTGTCAGGCTGGGAGGAACGTAGAGAGGAGAGGTCCCCTTTTCTGTTTCATTTGTTCGATGTCGGCTAACCCCAAAATTGGGGGAAGTGCCTTGGTATATGTATGTATGTATGTATGTATATATAGATATATATATATATATGTATATGTATATATATATATATATATATATATATATATATATATATATATATATATATATATATATATATATATATATATAAATAGAAAGAAAATAGATGAACATTAAGAATAACAGATTGGGTCCCTAGATTGCAAAAGAAGTAGAGGAGGTAAGACAAGACGATGAGCTAACGAACTA
>NC_090743.1:60901754-60949254 GCF_036898095.1 Palaemon carinicauda
AGTCTAGAGAGAGAGAGAGAGAGAGAGAGATGTAGAAGTCCAAGAGGACTGATAGACCAAATGACAGAACAGAGAAGTAGGAGGAAAGGAAGTGGAATGAACGAAAAGAGAACAGTTGACAAAGACGAATTGGATAACGACCGCAATAGACAGAAGAAAGGGGAGTAACAATATGATATTCCGCAGAAACATAATGAGGACGGGAAGGAATTGCTGGAGAGAGAGAGAGAGAGAGAGAGAGAGAGAGAGAGAGAGAGAGAGAGAGAGAGAGAGAGAGAGAGAGAGAGAGTACATTGCACCAAGGAGGACGAGAGAGAGAGAGAGAGAGAGAGAGAGAGAGAGAGAGAGAGGGACGTTGTTAGGTTCAGCATCAATCGAAGCAATGACCCTCTCGTTTCTTAGGGAGCAATGTTGCTCCATGGCTCCGCGGGAAGCAGCATTTCTCTAACGTAGCAACATTTTCAGGAGGAAAGTTTCCATCTTTCAAGTACATATTTTATCTGTTATTTTCGAGGAAAAGAATTCCTCGTTTGAGAGAGTATAGCCGAGAGAGCAACACTCACATCCCTTTCAATAAGAGAAATGTTCCTCGGATACAATCAGCCTTCAAATAAAAGTATCTGGTTTTCTAGAGTAATATTTCCAGTCCTTTACTGAGTAATATTCCAAATTTTCATTGTGATTAAAATGGCCGATATACAAAAGCTAAAATTCACTGATGTTAATCCTATAGTTGTAGTTTCCTATACAAGTAATGTACTTCAACCTTATATATACACAAAACTCACAACATAAAATAAGTATAAACACACACACACAATATATATATATATATATATATATATATATATATATATATATATATATTGTGTGTGTGTGTGTATATAGAGAGAGAGAGAGAGAGAGAGAGAGAGAGAGAGAAATATGTGGTTTAAAAATCTTTCTCAAGCAGAACTAGCGCATTCTAGGCCGTTGTAAGAAAAAACAGGTCACAAGTAAAACTAAAAACATCATCCTGACTCTCCTCATCAATGTACAATAGATAAAAAAAAAAACATTATAATGAAATACACGTGATAGTAAAACAAAACGTGGTATATACGGTATATTGCCAGTAAAACCAAAATCATAACAAAATATCATCATCATCATCTTCCTCCTACGCTTATTGACGCAAAGGGCCTCGATTAGATTTCGCCAGTCGTCTCTATCTTGAGCTTTGAATTCAATAGTACTCTATACATCATCTCCTACTTCACGCTTCAGGGTCCGCAGCCATGCAGGTCTGTGTCTTCCAACTCTTCTAGTACCATGCGGAGACCAGTTAAAAGTTTGGTGAACTAATCTATCTTGGGGAGTGAGATAAGCATGCCCAAAACCATCTCCATCTACCTCTCACCATGATCTCATCCACATATGGGACTCAAGTAATCTCTCTTATAGTTTCATTTCTAATCCTGTCCTACCATTTAACTTCCAATATCCTTCTGAGGGCTTTGGTCTCAAATCTACTCATGTCCGCAGAATTACACCAATCTCACTAAACTGATATATAGCCTGACTTTTATATGTAATTTCAGGCGATTTGATTTCCTAACAACTGTCTGGTTTTCATTTCTCAATCTTTCATTAAACTCCAATTCGAAAGATCTGGTATTAGAGAGCATAGTTCCTAAATATTTAAAAGATTCTACCTCATCAATCTTTTTAGCTTCCAATGACGTTTCATCTTCCACTCTATATTCTGAGGAGGATAAACACCATAGGTGACAACATATTCCCTTGGAGTACTCCACTGTACACTGGAAATTAATTTGATATGACTCGGATAACATTAACTTTGCACTTGCTATGCTCAAGAACAGACTTATTCAAATTTACATATTTAATAGGAACTCCATAATAACGCAGGGCTTTAAACAAAATGGGTCGGTGCACACTATCAAAGGCATTTTCATAACCTCTAAAACCCCGAAGATATCACACAAGGAAACATAACACCAGTAAAACCAAAAACACCAGACGTGGGAAATATTACACCCTTAGAACCAAATTCGTCACGGAAAAAATATACAAAAGAAAACCCTCGAACACATTATAGAAAGAAATATAGCACTATTGAAAACAAAAACATCCCATGTCAGAATATTTACTGCTCATAAAACCAAATACATTGCGAGAGAAAATACAACCAAAAAACCAAAAGACAACACATAAGGAAACATAACACTCATAAAACCAAATGTATCACACTATTCCATAAGTAATACTAAATACATCAAGTCCGTCAACTTAACCATCAATAAAAACTATAAACTCTTTCCCTCGCAGGACAGTTAACTAATGACACTGCAAAAACTAAGTGATCTCAGGTTCCCCGAATAAGGAGGGCCAAGGCATCGGGTGCGGTAACTGCAGTATACATTTTTTCATTAAATGATATAAAAATGAGGAATTATATTTCATTACTATACCTAATCCATCGAGTACTACTAATAAAATACTTTGTGTCTGTATATATGTAATGATATTACCATTAATTAAAAGTTACCACTTCCATCAATGCAATGCCTTTACGTTTTGCCTTGAATACCCATTAACAAAAAACACCAACAATTCAATCATATACATATATACATACATACATACACACATATATATACATATAGTCTACACATACAGTATGTAACCCTTTTTGAGTGGGGATACCTAAACGTGGTGAGTTTGTGTATCGCTATGATCAACAAAGCTGTGCTAGTTAGGGCCACCTATACTAGGTTGGTTTGCTGTGAGCGGTCAGACTAAAGTCTCCCATTATCATCAATCTGCAGTTGCCCGCGTGGTGATGAAAAATGGCTAAGCCCAAGACTGCAGTGGACAAGAAACAGTTGCATTAATTTGTTTTGTGTGTTTATATATATATATATATATATATATATATATATATATATATATATATATATATACACGTCTCTTTGGCCATTACTAGTCCACTGCAGATCAGAGGTCTCAGAGGTGTCCATCCACTTGTGTCTGTTAATGGTCTTTCTATGCCAGTCCACACCCGCAAACTTTCTTAGTTCGTCAATCCATCGTCTTCTCATGCCTCTTTTATAATCTTTAATGACCCATTCAGTTATTCTTAATGTCCATCTACTATCTGTCATGCTCATTATATGCCCCGCACATGTCCATTTCTTTTTCTTACACATTGTTAGAATATCCTATACTGTAGTTTGGTCTCATACCCATGTTGCTCTTTTCTGTCTCTTAGTGTTACTCCCATCATTATTCTTTCTATAGCTCATTGAGTTGTAACTAGCTATGTTCTAAGCCTAAGGCTTTAGTAAGGCTCTGATTTTCTGATGTATAAGTTAAAATTGGTAGGACCATCTGATTAAATACTTTTTTTAAAGTGAAATTCGCATTTTACTTTACATAATCTCATTTTGTTTAAAAAATGTTTACCAAATGTTTTGTGTCCAGGGGGAATACTTACTGCCTGTCCTAAGTAGGTATATTCATTAACAATTTCTAGACTTGAAGTTCCTCCATAACTCTTATTTGTTGTCAGCATATTCATTGATTATTATCTAGTTTTACTCATACTTATTTTCAGTCACATATATATATATATATATATATATGTATATATATATATATATATATATATATATATATGTGTGTGTGTGTGTGTGTGCGTTAATACATATGGGCATACGCACATATACTAGTTCTCCAACACCAGCACATTTGGGAATCACAGTACAACAAATGCCGTATCTACACTGCATACCAGGATAAGGTCACAAGCTCACATTCGAGTGCCGAGTTCCCCATCACAAAAGCATCATAATACAACGTAATTCTGGTAAAAGATTACCATACTGAAGTAACTTTTTTTATGAATGAGACCAAAGTATTTTTTACGGATTAAAATCAACCTGCATATACCTCTCTTCCTCCCTATAATAGTCGATAAGATATGATATATTATGTTTGTATATATATATATATATATATATATATATATATATATATATATATATATATATATATATATGTGTGTGTGTGTGTGTGTGTGCGCGTGTGCCTTAACTAGGCAATGGAAGGGGGGGGGTAAAAAGGACAAACCCGTCGCAACTAGCCTGTCCTCTCATCCTATCAGCATGTTAGACCGGACAGCCCAATTCTGTTGCGATTGGCAGTATGTCCCGCTAGTCTCGTGCGTGTGTGGGGACGGTCTAGCATGCTGACGGGGTTGACTCACCTATTTTGACACATACAGTAATCCATACTTCGTCCCTTGATCACTTTTATATTATAAAGATAAACTAATTGCATTTCCCAAGTTTTTAATATACATTTCATTGCGCTCTATTTTAGGTTTTCCCCTCACATTTTCATTCACCAAGTTATGATTTCCTTAAGTTTCCTCTCCTTTTTCATGGTATATTTTATCTTTTAAAACCACACATTATTCTGCCTTATTCATGCAATAGTATCTTGTATTCTGAAAATAAACAGATACTGAAACAAAAGTTAAAAAATTAATATTCTAATTAAGTTTTATGAATTCTCTTCATAAGAAAAAGCGAAGGTTTAAAATATGGATAGAGGATAAATTAAGTAGCTACTGATAATTCTATTCATTAACTTAGGTATATCTCTTTCACATTTTCTCTCTACCAATATAAACGCAACTGTTTACAAAGATCGCTTAATTAAAAGTGCAGTAGTGCTTCGGCAAGAAATAATCTCCAGAAAGGTCTAAAAACCCATTTATTATATTCCTCTCAGGAGACACTTAGACTCTTGGTTTAATGGGGATAAACGGAAAAGGTTATCCTATAAGGAATTCAAGAGAAATAGGTACATTAACACCGTAGCGGACAAATCACCACCACGTAAAAGCCGACACAGAATGCCTATCACGTCCCTTCATATGATTATTTCAAGTCAAATTTGCACCATTTCAGAAGGTTGCCCATCTCGCCGTCGAGGATTGCCTTAGATTTCAGGTCATCTGGCCGGCTGCCCTCTTGTAGTGCCCCTCCTTCCTTAGTAAATGCTGGATAATCTTCACGCGTGAAGGGAGAGGTATTGGAGGCCTTCATGGAACTTCTGGAAGAGAGGCTGCCTTAGCAGATCATGTCTAAGAGGCAGGGGGCACGGAGGCTCCGGTGCCAAGGATCTCAGGTCCGTGAACCACTCTTTTTCCGGCCACCACAGAGCTATTAGGGTCAACTTATCCTGCTTTGCCTCCTGAAGCCTGTTCAGGGTCTGCCGAAGAAGGGCAAATGGCGGAAAGATGTACGCGTCGAGACTGTCCCACGAATGTTGGAACCCGTCTTCCAGAGCTGCTGCTGGGTCCGGCACTGAGGAGCAAAAGACCAGCAGTTTTGCATTCATTTGTGTCGTAAAGAGGTCCAGGCACGGAGATCCACCGCTTTTCCCTTTTTATCACCACCCTTACTGCCTCTGGGTGAAGGGACCAGTCCCCCGGTAATACTTGTCCCTAAATGCTGAGGCCATCTGTAACCACATTCCATTTCTCCGGGATGTACCTGGCCGTCAGGGAGATGGCATTGTCCTCGGCCCACGATAAGATGTCTAATGCCGGGTCGTGGATCCGACGGGATCGCAGGCCACCCTGCTCCTTGAAGTATGCATAGACGGTAGCATTGTCACTGATCAGGGCCACCCTTCTCACCACTAACGTGTCCCCTGGACGCAGAGAGCCTTCTGAACCGTCAGCAGCTCGAGTTCGTTTATGTGGAGGGTCTTCACTTCCAGGGACCAACGGCCCTCGGCCCTCCTGTCCGGAAGGTGGGCTTCCCATCCCTCGCTGGATGTGTCCATGAACAAAAGCAGTTCCAGCGAAGGATCCAGCAGCGAGACCCCTGCTCAGTTGTTCATTGGGTCCAGCCACCACTGGAGAGCCTCCCTGGTTGACTGGGATGGTAGCCTCTTTGGCGAAGGGTACTGTCTTCCCAGGGCCAGTATCTCTTTCAAGTCCCACTGGGCTGGGCGTAGTATCAGTGTTCCCTTGGGCACGAGTTTCTCCAGAGACACCAGGTGGCGTACCAGTCTCTGCCACGCCTTTAGCAATTCCCCCTAGTGAAGGGCTCCGTCATGTTTTCCAAATTGCTAATCCTCTCCTTCGTCAGGAAGGCCTTTGCTTGCACGGAGAAAATTTCCTTTCCCAGGTACACTGTCCTCGTGGTTGGGGAGAGTTTCGACTTCTCCCAGTTGAACTCCACTCCCAGTTCCGTACAGAAGGCCACTAATTTGTCCCTTTGATCCGAAAAATGCTCCCTGGGCTCTGAGAGGAGCAACCAGTCATCGAGATATCTCAACAATCTTATCCCTCTCTTGTGGGCCCACTCAGAGACCAGGGAAAAAACTCTTGTAAGGACCTGAGGCGCAGTCAACAGGCCAAAGTAGAGGGTGTGGAACTGGAAGACTTCTCCCCAATTGAACTTGAGGAGGTTCCTGTTGGACGGGTGTACTGTGATTTGAAAATATGCGTCCTTGAGGTCCAGGGATAGCATAAAGTCCCCTTCCCTGATGGCTGCTAGGACCGACCTGGCTGTTTCCATTTGAACGTGGTCTTGGCGACGAAACGGTAGAGAGCTGAAAGGTCTATGACTGGTCGCCACCCACCTGAGGCCTTTTCCACGAGGAGTCAGGATGCCAGAAAACCTCAAATCAATCAATCAATCAATCTCCACCAGGAACATGCGGCTGAAGAAGCCTGGCTGTTTCGGGGGGTGACGCCTGAATGGCCCTTTAGGAGAGGAGGTCCTGAACCTCCCTCTCTAAGGCTCTGCGCCGTGTTTCTTCTTTGGGGAGTAGGGGGGGAGACCTCGAGTCCAGAAACCAAAGGAGGTGTGGGGCCCTTGAAGGGGATGCAATAGCCGTGCAGCAACACTTGAACCGTCCAATGGTCTGCCCCTGCCTTTACCCAGTTGTTCCACCATGTGTTGAGGCATCCACCTACCAGTGTAGGGTGCAGGGGGGGCTTCGCCCCTACTTCTTAAAGAATCGGCTGCTACGTGGCCCTCGGTTGGCTGGGGCTCTCCTCTTACTGCCTCCAGGGGCTGGTCTCTGTCCTCCCAAGGGGGGCTGCGTCCGATGGGAACACCGGGACGAGCACGGATCTATAGGCGGAGGCATAAGAGGCCGCCCACTTGACTGAGCCCTGGGTTACTGAGGAACATCAAGTCGTGCCTCTCCTTCCTCCACTTTTCTAGGGCATCTTCCACCATGTCCTCGGGGATGAGAGCCTCCCTGGCGATAGGGTCATCCCTCAAGAACCCTCAGCTCCCTGTCTGGGAGTTGCCTAAGTAACCTATAAAGAACTACGTCCCTCCTTCGTAGGACCCAGTTTGACAGCACGGTGTACGATTGCCCCGCCAAGAAGGCTACAGACCACAACCCCGAGACTGCTAACTCCTGGAACTGCTCTCTTACCTGGTTGTTCCTCACGTTGTTCTCCATGGTGAAGGACACTAGGGCCGTGGACCAGAGGTCCAACCACAGAGTGGCATCCCCTGCGGCTGCTTCCATGGCTTGCTCCTCCTGGACAGCGAAGCCCGTGGTCCCTCCTGACAGCCTATTGTCCAGGGAGCTGGGGGCAGCCAAGTTCCTCTCAAAAGGCTGATGTCCCTGGGGGAGGAAACCCAGCACCGTTCGCTGGGAAAAATTCTTCCCAGGGAGTTTGGAGGATCAGCTCCGAGGCTCCCCAACCCAGCAATGGATCTCTAAGCGGGGACCTGAATGGAGTCCTGGGTGTGCCTGAAAAGGCCTCTTGCTCCCACGGGGTCAGATCGGCTGTCAAACGCTGCTGAGTGGGGGATGAACATAGCGTTATGAGAGCTGAGAACGGATCCTCTGTCCACTGAGGGACCAAAGAGCCAGTCCCTGTTGTAGGTAACCGGCCATAAGACCGCGCCGAGCGGAGGATTGGTGGCTCTTAGGACTCATCAGACCCGAATTTCCTTGCCATTCTATCAGCGGAATGGCGAGTTTGGATTTATGGTTACCACGAGAGGCTTCTGAGCGGGGATAATTTTCATCCGGATGCTGGTCGAGCCTCACAACTCTAGAGCAAGCGCTCGTAGTTAGACATTACACCTTGTAATGTGCCCACAAACTTCTCTGTGGACCTCCCCAGCAACAGGAAGGTCAAGAAGATGGTTCCACCATCCACTCTGGGAGGAGAATGACTCCTCGCTCCAGGGTGCGAAATGTGAGAACCTCTTTCTGGCCCCATCTTTACATCCTCCGCTATCACAGGTAACACAGGGGACAGAGAGGGACGTGCAACACTAAGCATGGATGAATAGGCCGAGGAAGGGCGCGAACCACTGCCCTTCCTCGAGGTTAACTTGTCCCTGTTGGTCTTTTTCTTCAATTTGGTGGCCATCTTGGCCCACTGAGCATCACTCCAACCCACACACTCATCTCACGTGTTGTTACGAGAATACACACGGCCCCGACACGAGGTATACAACACATGAGGATCTACTTCCACGTGGGAAAAAAAAGCAGCACATATCTTCCCCTAACTCCTGGGCAACGACGTTACACTCGCACATGATCCATAGTGGAGATCGAGGATCACGAAATCCACGCACGATAACACACACAAGGTTACAAAGGAAAACTGACATAGTAAGCAAGACGTGTTGTCGACACCACGACCAGATAGAGAATGGTTGTTGTTGACATGGAAGGTTGACCGTTGGCCGAACTTGGCCCAAGCTTACGCTTGGAGCATGCTGGGAAAGCTTATGCTTGGGGAATGCTAGGAAACAAAAGAGGTCAGGGTCGCACAGGTGTGAAGGGGTTAGAAGGATCAGGGGAATGGTGGCTTGTGGGGACGGAAAATCTCTGGTCGGTAGAGACATGACAGAGAGTATTCCTATCAATTGGACGTGGGAAGTATTCGTATCGGAATATATATATATATATATATATATATATATATATATATATATATATATACATATACATATACACACACATATATATATATATAATATTGTTATAATGTTATAATGGTTAATGATACCAAATAATAAGTATACTGGAACTCTATGAGGTTTTAATGTTCATGAAAACTAAAGTGAAAATTACTTTAAACTAAATAAAAAAAAGGATTGTGTGTGTGTAGAGAGAGAGAGAGAGAGAGAGAGAGAGAGAGAGAGAGAGAGAGAGAGAGCATCTTTGTATACATTCAAAATACCATAAGATCAGAACCACTGGTAAGTCAATCTATCTACGACCTTGCATCAATCAATGGATGCTGCTGCATGACAACATTTAAGACAGATGGACTTATTTCCAAAGAGGTCGTACTGTACCTGACTTGCATAAGACCTGAGGAATCTTGAGCTAAAGAAATGAATGAACAGTCTATAAATATACTAAGTCATACTACTAAAGCCTTAAAAGATAAGCTAGTTACAACTCATAGAGCTATGGAAAAATACTGAGGGGAATAACACAAAGAGAGAGAAAAAGAACAACATGGATACGAGAGCAAACTAAACTAGAGGATATTTTAACATGTAAGAAAAAGAACTTACACGGGTAGGAGATATAATGAGAGTGACTGATAATAGATGACCTGTATGAATAACAGAATGGGTCCCTATGGATTGCAAAAGAAGCAGAGGAAGGAAGAGAAGACGATGGATTGATGAGCTAAGAAAATTTGCGGATATAGACTGGCATAGAAATACCATAGACATAGGCGTGTGGAAGGACATGTCTGAGCCTTTGCCCTTCAGTGGACTAGTTACAGCTGATAATGATGATGATTATTATTCAAATGAATAAGGAACTATATTTCATTCGGTAGTATAAGTACATAAAATTACTGGTAGCTCAGCTCACCATCGCTTAGGATAAGTAAACATACATAGGAAAATAAATAATAAAAAACAATATCAACCCTCATTTCCCTCATTAGATTATTCACCATTAACACGGCAATATTAATTAATTCACGACGAATTAGCAAATACTAAATACAAATATCATATTCTTCTCTTGATTATTCATTAATCAAGACGCTCTACACAGCTTAACCTGAATCAACAAATTATGTTTTATTCAAACTGAAATAATAATTCTGACGTTGAATGTATTTTTACCGGCACATCATTAATCACGCTATGCAATATATATAAATTCATATTTTCTGAAATTTATGATCTCGGTATCTCAAAAACATTCAATGGAATAATTTTCTCAATACTGCTTATTCATAAGCGCCAAAAAACGTAGTTTCAACATTGTGGGTATATATATATATATATATATATATTCATAGTCTGAGAGATCGTGTGAACATGCGAATGTGTTTGACCGTGGATTTCTGGTGTAATGTAATTATTATGACCTAATTAAACAGTAGTGCAAACATTACTATTCACTTTGTACACTTGACAAATTTGAAACAGAATCAAAGGTAAGGAGAAAAAAAAAAGGAAGTGAAAAAGAATTCAATAGATGATAACTAAAACAAAAAGAAAACAAGGAATAAACGTAACAATAAGTATATGTTTATGATTAAATAAAAAGAATAGTGGTCACAGATCTATCTGATACAATAACTTGCAATCTATATGAAGTATTCATATCTCATATAATCAATTTCGAATCAGGACTTACGCGCGTCACTGGGCACATCTTCTGTAGCTTGAACTGTAATTAGCCAAATAACAGTGAGTAAAGCCGATTGTAAATAATAGCAATGTTACTCGTTATCAATGTATTACGACACTTTTCTTTCTCTAATACTTGAACAAAATAATCACAATATATATACATACATATATATATATATATATATGTATATTATATATATATATATATACATATATATATATATATATATATTACCCGGGGCATCTGGCAGTTCCCAAAGTGGTAGGCCTTATACATAACAAGCTTCACAATTAGGTCTGCTTTAAACAAGAGATAGCGTTCCTGAGGAACCGACGTCGGTCCGGCTGCAAAGGATGGAATCGGAATCTTCATGAAATGCTGTGAAGACTTTAAAAATCATTCATGTATTTAAAAGATGATCTTAAATTTCGCATCTATATTGCACAACTATCTAAACATATATTAATATGCATCTAAATATACATACACAAGTGTATGTGTATGGAGAGAGAGAGAGAGAGAGAGAGAGAGAGAGAGAGAGAGAGCATATATGTCTCCTATTGAATCGTCTTACTGACCTTGATACCAAACAGCATATTGCTGAAGAGGAATTCCAAAGGGCCACTCTCTCACATTAATAAAAGCTGGCGCGTTCGAACGCGCGAAAATAACGCCAAGTTTCAACGAGTAAAAAAATCAATGATATTTACGTTTACCTCTATTTTTACTTTGTTTACTTCAGATTTTCTCTCTCTCTCTCTCTCTCTCTCTCTCTCTCTCTCTCTCTCTTACTACTACTTTTTAGTAAAATATCACTGTAGAGTTAAAAGACAATCACAAAAACCAAAGAGAGAGAGAGAGAGAGAGAGAGAGAGAGAGACTTAGCAAGCTTAGCGGACAGACAGTAATGAGGCCGTGACTTGGAGAAATGTCTGGTGCAATTATTTGAAGAGTCGCGCGCACAATCTTAACATATTCAAGCGCTCATATTACTATCCTATTATTCTTGATGCTTTTTGGTTCAATTTCTTGTGACTATCCTTAGAATCTCTCTCTCTCTCTCTCTCTCTCTCTCTCTCTCTCTCTCACATAGGAAGTTGTACAATTTCAACTTTGAAGTGGTAAGTGTTGTTTGACACTAATATAGAATATTTATCTATATATACATACATAATGTATATACATATATATATAAAGTATATATATATATATATATATATATATATATATATATATACACACACAAGTATATACTCCTTTATTGCTCCCATAAAAACAAATAGCCAAATCAGAAGCTGCATATTCCCTAGTCACGTGACCACTTCATCGTCCCTTCCAAACACCCCCTTGGCCTACTATCCCCGGATCCCCATCTTTCAGACCTTCCCTCTTCCTCTCTCTCTTAGAAGACGATTGAAGTGAGTGATTGATGGCCTGATCAGTCATAATGAACCCCTTACACCCATCAGCCTCCCCAGGGCCTTTTCTAGAGTTTGACTACTTCACCTGGTGACGATATGTTGGTAAAAATGGAATGTTTTTCCGAAGTAGCCAGGTTTAAAAGGTTCTGGCGGTATGGATGAAAGGATGGAGTAAATGTTTAGCATTGAGAGAGAGAGAGAGAGAGAGAGAGAGAGAGAGAGAGAGAGAGAGAGAGAGAGCCACGAGTACTATAATAATTATGGCATTATGAGCAGTGATGATAATGAACTAGTCATCATAATTACGAGTAAATTACGGTACTCATCTGAGTGACGTCATCAAATCAACAAGAAATGAGCCGTCTTTACTTGGATAAAGAGTCTGGGTATGATGCACAGTCGGTAAACATGTGGCTAAGCTGGCAAACATTGTACGTGAAGATAATGAGGTTGAAACGAGCGATGTAGAACAATAACAACATTACCACCAACAACAAAACAATAACAACAATGCGTTTTTGTTTTTACAATTGAGCATCTTATTCAATATATGACTATAATGCATCACGGACATGTTCTTCTGTACATATAAACCTTTATCAGCAACATGTATCCCATAACTTATACAGCATCATTTCCTACACCTCATGTATTATCATCATTATCAATATTCCATCTCCTTTACCCAATGTTTCGTACATTTGTCTATCACCAGCCTCTGTGAAGTTGGAAGTATATATTTGTACAACACTAAAAATATTGATAAAAGTCTAGAGCATCAATAATTTAATATGAATTAGAATTAGAAAGTAAACACTTTTCTGCTGAAACCAGAGTTGCCGAAGTTTAACCTAGGGTCAAGTTTTTCTATATAAAACGTTTCCATCAATCTTAAACAAAAATTTGAACCTAATTTAACATTAGACAACTCTGCTTTCAGCAGAAAAGTGTTTCATTTCTAATTCCAGTTTATATCAACAGATTGTTGCTCTAGACTTTTATCGTTATCTTTAGTGCTGTAAAAATGTTTGTCCAACCTCACGGAACCCTAGGATTAAAAAATATCCAAACGTTGTACAAAGGATGGAAGATATACCAATTTGTATTAGTAGTAATATTCATTATCAATATCATCATTAAAATAATCACAGATTCTCAACAAACACAACACACAAGTGAAATAAGTAAAGCCAACAACTAATATCCAATGCTGGTGACAAACTTTAGGGCCTGAGCTTAGCCTCAATATTGCTCAATACTCATTTGGGGGTGCTTCATGAAAACTGGTCTGAATGGTATTCAGGGACCATATCAATATAAAATATATAATCAGCACAACAATTTATCCTTTTACTTCTCAGAAATCTTTCAAAATTAGTTGATAAACCAGAGAGAGAGAGAGAGAGAGAGAGAGAGAGAGAGAGAGAGAGAGAATTAACTAAATCATTCCTTTTTTATCGAATGACGTACCATAACAACATTGAAATAAAAGACTGAGCTGAACACCTAAACCAAAATGACAATGGAAAATATAGTCTCTACACAAAATAAATTTCGATCTTTCTTTTCCCAAATTTCATACCCTCTTTCAAATAACCTCGACACTGCACACTAGCCCTGACTTCGGAACACAAAAGGCCCGCCCACTCACCCATCCACCCACCAGCATTGAAGGAGGCGGGTTGGACCAGACTAGACGCCTAAACTCTCGAAGACTGGGTCGTGAGAGAGAGAGAGAGAGAGAGAGAGAGAGATTTCGTGCCACTGACACACTGAGGAAGGTGGCATGTAAGATACCCAACTACAGGGGAATTGGGGAAAGATGGTATGGAGTTGGGTATTGGGTAGGAGTGGGGTAAGAGTATAAGGGGAGATTGGATGCATAAACCATAAAGACGAAGAAAACTGAAACCGGGCATTATTTTTCTTCTTTCTTTAAACGTTTTGCGGTAACAAGTCCGATTTACTTCACTTACACAGTAAAACAGTCATACCATAATAATAATAATCATAATAATAATAATAATAATACTGTAATAACAACAGTAATAATAATAATAATAATAATAATAATAATAATAATAATTTCGTCAATAATTATATCATCTTTAAAGTAAGGATCAGATAAAGCAGATTAGACCGAGCCTCACACATCACCCTATTGCAGTGATATGAAAAGAACCCCCCCCCTCTCTCTCTCTCTCTCTCTCTCTCTCTCTCTCTCTCTCTCTCTCTCTCTCTCTCTCTCTCTCTTTCTCTCTTCCCATGTAGTTAGGGGGAAAGTGGGGAAGGGAGAGAGGACAGAGAAGGGGAGGGGAGAGATTCAGAGGGTGTGTTTGAGCTAGAAAAAGGTTCAAGGACGTTCACAACCCAACCAGCATCCAGAGGACCGAAAGTCCACTGCAATACCCTGATGCCCAGATAACCTCATAATTGATGCCCCTGAGGGGCATGGACGGTGATGAAGGGATTTTAGACTTCGAGGGGTGATGCCCAGTCTCCCTGGACACGCCGATGGGGGGGAGGGGTATTATGTTACTTGAGCGTTTCTTATATAGTTATACATACTGAAAATTGGTGGGATGATTCCCAAACCATTCAATGATATTATTATTATTATTATTATTATTATTATTATTATTATTGTTGTTGTTGTCAGGTGCATGAGGACAGAGGAGGATGCGTAAAGTATAGGCCAGACTATTTGGTGTATATATAGGCAAAGAAAAAATGAGCAGTAACCATAGAGAAGGATCCACTGTAGTACTGTCTGACCAATCAAAGGAGACAATAACTCTCTACCGGTGGCATCTCAACGGCGGCTGGTGCCCTGTCCAACCAACTACCTACCAAAGAGTTCTAAATACCACAAGACAAACATACTATATATATATATATATATATATATATATATATATATATATATATATATATATATATATATATATCACAAATTTTAAGTAATTTGTATTTTTCTAACAGTACTTACCTCGAACTACTTTCTTAGGAGAATCTGGGAATCTCCTTAATCACCGACCAAGAATTTTGCGTAGTTCCCCCTCTCTCCGCTACCTCGCAGGGGCACTCCGGGGCGGAAGGATACTCGCCCTGGGGCGACCCTGGGTCAGCGCATGGGGTCGCGCTTGTTAGTCAGTAAGCGTATGTTTAAGTCATCCTCGAACTCCTGTAAGATACTCGGGGTAGGATGGGAGGGCCATAACCCGAAAGTAGTTCAAGTTAAGTACTGTTAGGAAAAATACAAATTACTTAAAATTTGTGATTTGTTCCAACACGGAGTACTTACCTCGAACTACTTTTTTAGGAGACTTATACTTTAGGAGAAGGGAGTGGCTTACAGATCGGAATATTCGAGACTTACTGGGGTACATGACCTAGATAGGAGACTAGGTCTGGACGCCCAGGGAGAGGTAGGAGAGTAGGGGAAAGCACGCAAAAGTCTACCTTATGTGCAACTCACCTTTTTATTTATAATCCAGACATGATGTGCCTCAACGTCCCATTCTCTCATGTAAGGATGGGGAATAAAGGATGGGGTCTTGGGAAAGGAATAGAGGGTAGTAAGGAAGGTGGGATAGTAAGGAGGAACCTGTGTCGCTTGCGATTACTTCCCACGGGCTACCCCGGGGCCCAATCTACTAAACCTGTTGCATAGCTGAAATGACTGGCCCGATGGAGAAGGCATCCTGGGACTTCCTCGTACAGTCCTTGAGGTAATGGGCTGTAAAGATGGACTTCCTAGCCCAAGTGCCCGCCCGTAAGATCTGGCCTACTGCCATGTTGGTGTCAAATAGTAAGGACGTGCTAAGGCTCCTAATATCATGGGGTCTCGGGGTCCCAGCCACCGTAGAGCCCTCAATCTCATAAGACCTCTTGATCACCTGACGCAGCCCGAAGGATATGGTGTTTTTAGAAACTGCCTTCTTGACTGAGCCTGTGGACACAAACAAACTCTTCACGGCCGGTCTGAGTTTGGCCGTCCTACTAAGGTACTTCCTGACAGTCCTTACGGGGCACAAGAGCAGGTCTACCGGGTTGTCCGAACGCGGAATAGCCGGAATTGAGAAGTCTTCGAACCTAGGGTCCACAATTGCAGGGTTCTGGGTCTTTGCTAAGAACTCCGGCAAGAACTTGAACGTCAAGTCCTTCCACCCTTTCGAGTGCGACACCTCGAAGGACACACCGTGGAGCTCACTCATTCGTTTCGCTGAGGCCAGGGCTAGCAAGAAGACGGCTTTGAGGGTGAGATCCTTGTCCAAAATATCTATGAGTGGCTCGAACGGGGGCCGTGAGAGGGCTTTGAGGACCTTGGCTACATCCCACTGGGGGACCCTCGAGGTGCGGGGGTCACAAGTTTGCTCAAAGCTCCTGATGAGCTTAGAGATGTGACGCGAGGTGCCCAGGTTGAAGCCCTTGAGTTGGAACACCTGGCCCAGTGCCGGTCGAACTCCCTTGATGGCTGGAATGGAGACTCCTAGGTCATCCCTCAAGTGTACTAGGAAGCCTGCGATATTGTGAACCGAAGCGTCTAAGGGCCGCAGATTCTGAGTTGCACACCACTTGACAAAGGATACCCATTTCGCCTGGTACACAACGCAAGAGGACTTCCGCAGATACCCCGACATCCTATCCGCTGTTTTGTCCGAGAAGCCTTCCTTCCTTAACAGGCGCTTGATAGCCTCCATGCGTGTAGCCTCAGCCCCTGAGGGTTTTCGTGCACCCTTTGGAAGTGCAGGTCTTCTCTTGCCAGTAAGGGCTACGGAGGAAGGGTGGCTAGGTCCTGAAGATCCGCGAACCACTCCCTCTCCGGCCACCAGGGCGCTACCAAAGTCATCTCTGTGGACTTTGACTGTCTTAGCCTGTTGAGAACCTGTCTGATTATCCCGAAGGGGGGAAAGGCGTAGACGTCGAGATTGTCCCAAGGGTGCTGGAAGGCGTCCTCGAAGGCTGCCGTCGGATCTGGTACCGGAGACCAGAATACAAGGAGCTTTGCGTTGAGTCTTGTGGCGAAGCCGTTGGGGAGCCCCAACGACGGAGGACTTCCTGTGCCACTTGTGGGTGAAGGGACCATTCTGAGCCCACTACTTGGCCTGTCCTGCTTAGTCCGTCCGCCAGGACGTTCCTTTCTCCGGGGATGAACCTGGCCGTTAGGAGAATGTCGTTCCTTTCGGCCCACATTAGGACTTAAGCCGTGAGGTCGCACAACTCCCTTGACCTTAATTCTCCCGGTTTCTTGATTTACGCTACCACCGTGGCGTTGTCGCACATGAGGGCTACCGAGTTCCCCCGGAGGAGACGGGCGAAACTTACCAATGCCCTCTGTACTGCCATGAGCTCCAGAAGATTGATGTGCCGGGCCTTTTCCTCCACTGACCATTCCCCCTACGCTGTTTCCTCGAGGAGGTGAGCTCCCCACCCCTCCTTCGATGCGTCCGTGAAGAGCAGCCTCTCCGGAGGAGGGGAGCCAAATGGAATTCCTTTCAACGTATGCCTTCTGTCGGACCACCAGAGAGAGCATCCTTGGAGGAAGGAGACACCGGGACTATCTTCTGCGGGGACTCTACCTCTGACCAGAGGTCTTTCAGGTTCCATTGAACCGGTCTGAGCTTGAGCCTGCCCTGAAGAACCAACTTCTCAGAGATCAGGTGACCCACTAATCTCTGCCAATCCTTGGCTCTCATCGGCGTACCGGCTAGGAACAGTCGAATCACCTGGTCCAGGTTGTTCAGCCTCTCCTGGGAAGGGAAGGCTCTCACCAGCTGGGAATCTAACACCATCCCCAGGTACGTCATCCTGGTGGTGGGGACTAGCCGCAATTTTTCGAGGTTAATTGTTATCCCGAGCTCCTTGCAGAGATTCATCTGGCGAATGCCTTGATCCTTTAAGGCTACCTCTGAGGCTGAAAGCAGAAACCAATCGTCAAGGCACCTGATCAGCCTGATGCCCTGCTTGTGAGCCCAAGTCGAGACCAGGGCGAAGACTCTCGTGAAGACTTGAGGGGCTGTCGACAGACCAAAGCAGAGGGTCCTGAATTGAAGAGTCTGGGAGCCCCACTTTACTCTGAGGAACTTCATGCTGGAGGGGTGAACGGGAATCTGAAAGTAGGCATCCTTGAGATCCAGGGACATCATGAAATCCCCTTTTCTCAAGGCTGCCATCACCGACTTTGGCGTGTCCATCTTGAAGGAGGTTTTCCTGATGAACTTGTTCAATGCCGAGAGGTCGATTACTGGTCCCCAACCTCCCGCCGCCTTCTCCACCAGGAAGAGCCTGCTGTAGAAGCCCAGTGACGACTCGTGTACGGGTTACAGGGCTCCTTTGCTCAGCATAGCCTCCACCTCTGCCTGCAGGGCTGTTTTCCTCTCCGAGTCATTGGGACCCAACCATCCCGCTCGGTGTTCGGGGATCAACGGAGGCATCCTCCCACCAGGAGCATGGGAAGGTGCAGGGGGCCTCTCTCTCTATCTCCTTCTAGGGAGGCGGTTTAACCGGCCTCTCCTTGACCCTGAGAACTTGGATCTATAGGCGGCTTGAGGTTGAGCACCACTCCTCCTGGAGGGCCGAGGAGAATGGTGCCACGAAGAGGTGAAACCCTCCTGCCTAGCCGGAGGCGTAGGCGGGTAGGCACCGTCCGCCAGAGGTCTCCTCACAGGGGGTTGCCTTAGCAACTGCTGCCTGGGCTCGGTTGACCCCTTTAGCTTGCCGACTCTCTCCATCGTCTCCGCCACCGTCTGGAGGGGGAACACCGTTTCACCCCAGACAGGAGAGTTCCTCAGGAACTTCGCTTCCCGCTCGGGGAGCCTGCGGGGTAATCAATTCAGGACAGTGTCCCTTCTCCTCAGAACCCAGTTGGCCGTCTGGTTAAGGGACTGGAAAGTCAGGAATTTCATCGCCTTACCCCCCCCCCCAGCGGATCCATTCTTGCAGAAGAGCCTGGTTGTCCGGAACTGAGAGGTTGTGCGAGAGTTGGAAGCCTGCCAGCGTACAGGCCCACCAATCCAGCCACGAGGTAACATTTACGATGTCCTGAGCGGTGACCTCCATCATGGCGGCCTCCGCTTGTGAGAAGAACACCGGAGCGTTCAGGCTACGCTCTCCCGAGTTGCCCTGGTTCAGGGTAGCGACCGCTTCCTCCAACGTACGGGGCCCTGAGTAATGACCGTCAGGCACATAAAATTTTCTCTGGGTCTTGAGACAAGGTAGGAGTTTGAAGGACCCCTGTGCCCTCAAAGAATTTTTCGGTCCTGACACGTAAAGGTCCACGGGCTCCATCCCCATGGCAACATCGGGTGCTAATTAATGGCAGGGTCAGAGACGGTTTCTTCTGGACAGGGTTGTCTACCATCCTGCCCAGACCTGAGAGCCAAGTTCTTTCAGCTGTTGGTTGAGGCTTGTCCAACCTATGGTGCCGTCGGATGAGCACAAGCACCTTACGATAGGACAAGACCTCGTCAGCAGAGCACTCATCTGAGTCCACTAGCTCGTCCAATAACAGTACCCCCGCGTCGGAAGGTTACTTGAACGGGGAGGGATCCGTGGGCACGGAGGCCTCCCTCCCCTCCTGGATGGGTGATGGAGCGGCTGCCTCCGTCACGGGTAGAGCCGCTGGAGCGGAGGTAGCTGTCATGGGTCTACCCCCTCCCGGGCTCACCCGGATGGCGCTGGTCGATGGTTGAGGCAGCGGCGAATCCCGAAACTTGGCCGGGACCGCTGCGACGAAAGATCCAGGGATTGTGCCGCTGGGCCTTGTCATGGGTAGATAGAATAATATAGAAAAGAATGTTAAAACATGTGATTTTTCTACTCTTAGAGAAGCAGAGAGAGAGAGAGAGGGAAGGTCCCGCTAGTGTTTATTGAAGCTGTCACCGTCAAGATATTTATTATGTGCCTAGGCCGGCGGTCATTAGGCATAACGATCCCCTGTCTGAAGACTAAGGAGTCAACGTTATGGAATTTGATTACACCAGCAGAGCATTCGTCGAGGTGTTATCAGCGGCATGGTTTTAAGGAACACCAATGAGGATGAAGAAACGAGAAAATTTCCTTATATGGAACTGTCCATAGTTAACCCCTCCCATACAGGGATATATAAACTTCCACGCGAACGAGAGAAAGCAGAGTATGAAAGACAGAACAGGAGTAAGGACAAGAAAGAGAGAGAGAGAGGGAGAACAAGCTCAGGGAAGAAGAGAAGACGTAAGGACCAGAATGCAGACGTAACCCACTTTGTCCGAGATGTCAGAACGAGATGCCCCCCGCCCTCATTACCGACCACGAAACGCCTGGACCTGAAATATCTACGTTCCTGTCAACCGTCGAGAGCTGCTGTGAATAGTAATTTTTTTTGTATTATCTATCTACTATCTTGACTGTTCCCCTATTTTCTGGAGTGTAGTTTAATCAAATGATTTTCTTTGTTTAGTTCAGTGCTTCCTAAGTACTCAATCAAGAAACATTTACCTTTGACTAGTTGTAAATAAAATTATGTTTTCTTTTGCAAGTTTTCTTTCTATATTTCCCTTTGTTTGATTGCTTATTTTAGTCGAAAAGTCCCCATTTCATTAATCAATTCAACAGAACCTGGTTCGATCCCCACGAGGATCGTAACAGGCCTAACCTGCGGGAGTTCCCTACACATGGGTGGAGCCGCCGACTTACTAGGCCGGGGTAACAGAGAGTGTGCCAACGGCTGCACCCGACAAGCGGGCGGAGCCGAAGAGACACTATGCAGGGAAACGGGAGCGGCTCCAGCAGCCACCGAGGAAGGCACTGAAGCGGCAAACGACCTGCTGGATTCCCGACGGTGTCGGACAACGATAACATACCACTTCCTTGGTGACAACTTCCTATGGTAGTCTCTCCTCAAGGACCTCGCCCTCTTCCTGGGCGGGGTGTCACGTGGGCTTGATCTCCTCCTTCTGGAACGCTTTCTCTTCCTCCTGGAGTCCCGAACATTGTAACTGTCCGAAGATTAGGACTCGTAGGAAAATTCGTCCGAAGAATACGAGGGAGCTGATTCCTCCGTCTCTATCACAAGCCTCCTGGGGGATCTAAATCTGGAACTCTGGGTCACGGGCTCCATGAAGTCCGGCGGAAGCGTGACCGATGGGGCCGGGGGTGAACAGATGATGGGTCGAGGGGCGAAGCAACCCTCGATTTCCTCCTCCCGCCTCAAGGGGGACCTGAAGGGCGTCCTAGGCGCCATCCATACGATGGAGTCGGGGTCCGAGGAGCACGTAGGCCGCCTTTCTTTGTTCTGGCCACCCCCGGAACCCGCTGAACCTGAAAAACACTGTTCAGGCGCTGATTCGGCCCCCCCCCCACACCGGGTCTTCACTTAAGACGGGTCCTGTGGGCACCAGGCCTTCGTCTATCACAAACACTCCCGCCACACTAGCAGACCCCCACTTGTCTGCAAAGGCCCCTTGTTCACAGAATCCCCGACATCAGACTCAAGGGGGACGGCAATGGGCCGTTTCCCCGAAACGGACTTACCTCATCCCCTACTCTGGGTAGGGGAAGGCGAAGGAGAACCCCTCTCAGACTGGGCTGAGGGCGAAGTCAGCGGTGAAGAAAGACCTGACTTCTTCGGCGACCTCTTAGAAGCCTTATTCTTCTTTGCATAAAGGGTCCATTGAAGCTCTGGCCATGACTCGCACTCAGGGCACGTGGAGGTCGGGGAACACCTCTTCCCCCGACATGAGGAGCACAAGGTGTGCGGGTCGACCTCAGGAGTCGAGAGCCATGGCCCGCAAGACTTACCAGCTTGGGGCCCAGGACAGCGACGCTGAGATCCCATGGTAAAGTTGAACGCAAACGACACAAGAACACAAGGGAACGGTGAGGAACACAACAGTAACACGTGGTTCACAAGAGAAAGGGAACACAAAGGAACAAGTGGGACACAAGGTAATCGGCCGGGATAAGAGAGAGAGAGCGGCGAGATGCAATCAACGCCATGACCAGACGCTTACTGGCTAACAAGCGCGACCCCACGCGCTGAACCAGGGTCGCCCCAGGGCGAGTATCCTTCCGCCCCGGAGCGCCGATGCGAGGTGGCGGAGAGAGGGGGTACTACGCAAATTTCTTGGTCGGTGATTAGGGAGATTCCCAGACTCTCCTAAGAAAGTAGTTCAAGGTAAGTACTCCGTGTTGGAACATATATATATATATATATATATATATATATATATATATATATATATATATAAATATACATATATATATATATATATATATATATATATATATATATATATCTGAAGTTTAACTTAATATTACAATAGGTAGTAGGTTGGCCATGGCACCAGTCACCCGTTGATACTATCGCTAGAGAGTTATTGGATACGTTGACTGGCCAGGCAGTACTATACTGGATTCTTCTCTCTGGTTACGGTTCATCTTCCCTTTGCCTACACATACACCAAATATTCTGGCCTATACTTTACACATTCTCCTCTGTCCCCATACACCTGACCACTAAGATTACCTAACAGTTCTTCTTTAATCAAGGGATTAAATACTGCAAAGTAATTGTTTAGCGGCTACTTTCCTCTTGGTGAGGGTAGAAGAGACTCTTTAGCTATGGCAAGCAGCTCTTTTGTTCTCTAGTCTTGGGTTGGGCCATAACCTCTGTACCATGGTCTTTCACTGTCTTCGGTTAGAGTTTTCTTGCTTGAGGGTACACTCGGGCCCGCTATTTCTATCTTGTTTCTCTTCCTCTTGATTTTATGAAGTTTTTGGTTTGTATATAACAGATCTAATTTAATGTTGTTAATGATCTTAAAATATTTTATTTTGATTATTATTATTTCTCTTCTAGTTTATTTATCTCCTTGTTCCCTTTCTTCACTGGGCTATTTTCCCCTGTTGGAGCTCTTGGGCTTATAGGATCATGCGTTTCCATCTAGGATTGTAGTTTACCTAGTAGTAGTAGTAATAATAATAATAATAATAATAATAATAATAATAATAATAATAATAATTGGCTCTAAAGGGTATTGGTTGAAAATTTTCTTCCTTTTCTAATTTTTTCTCGGCTAATTATAGTCTTTAAAGAATAATACAAAACAGAGGCTCTTTCTTAGAACACAAATAAAGCAGTGATATTAATCTCATAAAGCAATAAAGACACTGACAATTTTCCATCAAAATATCATATATTATCATTGTCTGATATAGAGATTAAACAGGCAAAAAATAACAAAACAATGCTGTTTGATGATATAAAAGCATACAAAAGTTTTATAAAATAAAAAAAAATAATTTCATTACAATGGCAAGTAAATACTTCAATTCCAAAGTAAAGTGTTAAAAAAATCCAAGAAAAGTCAATACAATCACGAAACAGTTTCTTCGAAGGAAATATATATATATATATATATATATATATATATATATATATATATATATATATATATATATATATATAAAAGTAATAGAAAATTTTCATAAAATGAGACAACAATATTTTCACAAAATAATCCGAAAACTTGTTCATAAACAAAACCAATATTTACTTTTGCCATCGCAAAATAACGTGACCCATCGGGATAATATATTATTGACATCAAGTGCAAGGGGGAAAGAATTTATATCTGGAATAGTGACAAAATACAGGAAATGATTTATTTCCTGGCTCCGCTATTGAATTTAATTTTACATTTAAAATTAATATCATGTGTATCAATGTCTACTGAAATCTTACACTATTTCGGTGTTTTACATTTTCAAGATTAATGCAATTGAAAACTGAAGTCCGAAAATCATAGCCAAACTATGATCTACATTACTTGAAGTCAAAGAATTATAAACTGGAAACTTGGAATTATAATCATATCTATCACGATAGAATTGAAAGTTATTCTAGGACATGCGAAGCCAAAACGTGTGTGGGAACCTTCGATAAAATTAGAAGAGGAAAACAGTTATATCACATCAGGTTTGGCCGATTACTAATCAATAAGGTTACACCTTCGCTCAATAACCAAATTTCTCTTTCCCTTTATTTCTATAATCATAATCAGACATACACACATATATAGCATATATGTACGCGCGTGTGAGTACACATTACAAGATCACTTTGTATATCTATCTATCTATAAATATATATATATATATATATATATATATATATATATATATATATATATATATATATATATATATATATATATATATAAGCAAATCTGTACTAGTCAGGGCCACCCATAATAGATTGGTTTGCTGTGAACGATCAAAAAAAGTATCTCACCATCACCAATCTGCACTGGGCAGCGTGGTGATGAAAACGGGACAATCCCAAAGATGAATAAGGAAATGTCTCAGACCTTTGTCCTGCCGTGAGCTAGAAGCGACTGTATTTGTTATTGTTATATCCATACATACATACATAAACACACACACACACACACACAAACATATATATATATATATATATATATATATATATATATATATATATATATATATATATAGAGGAAGCAACTAACCAAAAATTACTCGTCCATCCAAAGTCACACATAAAATCAACAAACAAACAAACACAACTTTTCATCCTCACAAAAACCGTCCACTTTCACCTAATCATCTGAGTGACACACTTATGAAAATTAAAAGTAAATAACTTTTGGGTGATACTTAAGAGAACTTCAAAGAACTGAAAGAAATTTCCAGCTACGCACTTTACAAAGTTTCAATTAGATATGAAAGGTACATATTTCATTGCACTAATTTATAAGTTATTTATAAGGTAACATCTTCAAGAAAGAAATGAGCCTTAACATCATAATCTAAATATGGGAGATGTATTTTGTGGAAATTCCAGGTTAATCCATTAAAACTTCATACATGGCACGATAGTTTGATTGATCCCGTTATTAAGGTGGCGTTATGAAATATACACATACACACACACACACACACACACACATATATATATATATATATATACATATATATATAAATATATATATAAATATATATATAAATATATATATATTATGTATATATATACATATATATATATGTGTGTGTGTATGTGCGCATAAGAGCAGTATGATCTTCAAATGCCCTTTGGGTCCTTTAAAAACAGCTGATTTCAAATGTTATCTGTAATGTTCTCGGCAAATAATCGAGACCAAATCCTTTCCACTTCATGGGACTGATCTCCGTTTCTCGCTTTGTATATTAGACCAAGATTAATAGAGTACTCAATTAATTCTGTATTAGACAAGGCCTTGACACTAAGACCTACGATATCTATATCTAAATGGTGATAAAAATGGCCCACTGAGAAATGGAAGAATACCAGGTTATAAATTCACAGGTGTTTGAATGACTAGGAGAAATCGGCAAATCTGCTTATTCAGTAAGAAAGGGCTGACGAGGTTACACCCTTAGCTACATCCAATGGATGGGTCTTATTCAGATGATGGAAGAGGAAGGTTCTAAAGGTTTAATGGTCACTCATGAATGGCAGAGGCAAGGGACAGTGACATTGCCCTAGCAAGCAGGACTATGCCCTAGAGGCTGACCATATATCATATGATCAGCGCCCAAGCCCCCTCTCCACCCAAGCTAGGACCAAGCAATGGATACTGATGACTCAAAATATAGACTTAAGGGCTCCCCCCCCCTCCTTAGCTCACAAGGATGGTAAGGTTGCAGACACTAAAGGCACTAACTAATCCGAGCGGGCCTCAAACCCCCATCCGGCAAACACCAGCCATAGACGTTACCAATCAGGCCACAACATAAGTAAATAATAATAATAATAATAATAATAATAATAATAACAATAATAATAATTTAATAATAATCTACACTATTCTATAAAAAAATAAGTCTCTCTCTCTCTCTCTCTCTCTCTCTCTCTCTCTCTCTCTCTCTCTCTCTCTCTCTCTCTCTCTATATATATATATATATATATATATATATATATATATATATATATATATACATATATATATATATATATATATATATATATATATATATATATATATATATATATATATATATATAAAATCTCCTAAGCCTATTGACGCAAAGGGCATCATCTCTATCTTGAGCTTTTAAATCAATACTTCTCCAATCGTGCACTCCTACTTCACATTTCATAGTCCTCAGCCGTGTAGGTCTGGGTCCTCCAACTCTTATAGTGCCTTGTGGAGCCCAGTTGAAAGTTTGGTGATCTAATCTCTCTTGGAGAGTGCGAAGAGCATAACCAAACCATCTCCATCTGCCCCTCACAATGATCTCATCTACATATGGCACTCGAGTAATCTCTCTTATAGTTTTATTTCTAATCCTGTCCTATCATTCAGCTCCCAATATACTTCTAAGGGTTTTGTTCTCAAATCTAAAAATTCTGTTGGATAATGTTTCATTGTCATACCACGAAACATGTCCATACAGTAACACCGATCTCACTATACTAATATATAGCCGGATTTTTATGTGTAATTTCAGGGGATTTGATTTCCAAATTTAATTTTAACCTAGCCATTATCTGATTTGTTTATTTCAATCTTTCATTAAACTCCAATTCAAAAGACCCTGTAGTAGATATCATAGTTCCTAAATATTTAAATGATTCTACCTCATTAATCCTTTCTTCCTCCAATGATATTTCATCTTCCATTGCATATTCCGTCCTCATCATTTATCTTGAGCCTAAACTCATGTGATATTTCATGCATTCTGCTAAGCAAGCATTGCAAATCCTGCGGTGTCCTGCCAATAAGGATATATATATATATATATATATATATATATATATATATATATATATTATATATATATATATGTGTGTGTGTGTGTCACGCTTATGGGATACACACGGAAAACACTCTCCCACAAATTTGCCGAACCAACGGATTGTAGTTAAGAAACGAAAAGGGGATGGGAAGGGTTGTATCTGTGTGTGTGTGTATATACATACATACATACATACATACATACATACATACATACATATATATATATATATATATATATATATGTGCATAAAAATCACAGGAAAACGTGATGCTCAGATGCAGAAGAATCACAGGGAAAATGAAAATACAAAATATACGATTAAGTCCTTACTAGTTTCGTGATACTTCTTCAGAGGACTGATTTATTGAGAGAGGTTTCTTTACATTTTATAGGGAAAGTAAACGTACGAACACATACACATATATATACATATACATACATATAGACATATATGCACACATATACATATATATACACATACACACATACATATACATACATATACACACATATACATATATATATATATATATATATACATATACACGCATACACATACATATATATACGCATATACATATACATACATACATATATATACATACATATACATATATACACATATATACACACATACATAACTATATACACACATATATATATATATGCACATACAACATTATTACCATAAACATATAATCACGTATATATATCAATACTTATATCTAGCATAGCCCTATATAGTGCCAATGTACTTATGCATACTATATAAAATAATTGTACCCTTTAATGAATGGTAGCTTATGTATTCATATAGATAAGGCTACCGTTATTCATATAAATAAACTGTATTGAAAGTCAAAAACAAGAATTTACCTGTCACCAGAAATGACCCTTTTTGGCAGGTGTCTAATGAGGTTGGATCTCCGCCCAGTAAACACCTGACCTCAGCCCAGGTAGCTGGTATGTGAGTCTCATTGTTCTGTATGCCTCTATATGTATGTTCATACGTTTACTTTCCCTATAAAATGTAAAGAAACCTCTCTCAATAAATCAGTCCGCTGAAGAGGTATCACGAAACTAGTCAGGACTTAATCTTATATTTCGTATTTAATTTTCCCTGTGGTTCTTCTGCATATATATATATATATATATATATATATATATATATATATATATATATATATATTCAAATATTTAGCCATCATTTTGACGAGTCGCGTACACAAGCAATAATAACAACAAAAACAATACGCAAATACTTTGAAATCGTCAAACCAGCGTACACACACACACACACACACACATATATATATATATATATATATATATATATATATGTATGTATATATATATATATATATATATATATATATATATATATATATATATATAAAACCTATTATAGATAATGGCAAAATAAACCAATTCTACATAGTCTTCCCCCATCCCCTCCCTCTAAAATATCAAGAAATCTAAAACAAAAAGCTCCCCTTCCTTAGGTGCACCAGAACTCCAAATATCATGACCAAAAGTAATTCAAGGTCACAGAGTAAAGAGAAGAATAAAACGAATACGAATTACCAATAACAAAACGTACAGCTCGTTCATACCAGGTTATGACAATGAACGAGGTGGACAAGGCTTCGATTTTGGACTAGGTGAATTGATCCTGGTGGTTAGTCAACACTCGTGGGCTGCAGCCATGGCAAACGAGGGATGAAATATAGATACAACAATAAATGCAGCCGCTTCTAGAGCAATTAGGGTCTAGAGTTTGGTCAGGAATCATCACGACGTTGGTCAGTACAAATTGGTGATGGCGGCAGTTTCTCGTTTAATCCCTCACAGCAAACCAACCTCCTATTACAGTACAGTATGTGTGGCCCTGACTAGAACAGATTTGCTGGTCATGGCAATCCGCAAACCATTTCACCATGTCAAGGTATCCCAACTCAGAAGGGATATATATATATATATATATATATATATATATATATATATATATACATATATATATATATACAATTTGAATGTATGCAATAATATACAAAGATGTCAATAAATACTCACAAACAAAGGGAGAGATGAAACGTAAAAAAAAAAACACTCACTAACTTTATCCGATTGTGTCCCTATTTTGTATTCTAATGATATGCATACCACGATTATCAGCGACTACAGAACTTTAAAAATCTCTCGGCCTCCCATCTAGACTTAATGACATCACCAAATTTCTTTTCTTTTAAATTACGAGATAATAAGAAACTCCACACAGAAATGTATGCATACACATACACACCATGTATATATATATATATATATATATATATACATATATATATACATACATATATATATATATATATATATACTCCAGTACAGTACATGATATTTTAGCTTGTAAAATAAAAATATGGATATGGGCAAGGCATATAATGAGAATGACTTATATTAGATGGACATTAAGAATAACAGAATAGGTTCCTAGAGATTGCAAATGAAACAGGGGAAGGAAGAGAAGATGATAGTGTGACGAATTAAGAAAATTTTCAAGTATAGGCTGTCATAGAAAGACCATAACCAGACGGGAGCGAAAGGACATGTCTGATGGCTTTTCTTGCAGTGGACTAGTTACCGATGATAATGATGTATTTATATAAATATGTATATATACATATATATATATATATATATATATATATATATATATGAGACATGCACAAAATCCAAACCAATTAAACTGCGTACAAAGAAAACAAAAAGTGCACAAAAATGTGGATAAATGGCAACTCACGATAGTATATGACTGTCATCTAACATGAGAGAGATAGTAAGAGTAGAAGAAAAATAGCAAGCTATTTCAAAGCACTGCGCTTATCATAAAACAAGAGAAAAGGGTCAAGGTCGATAGGTACACGTGGAAGACGATGGGAACACAATAAAGACCAAATTATAAACCACGACCAAATATATATTACGAATGAATACCTAAAAGACACAGGATAAGATATGAATCTGATAACGAGAGAGAGAGAGAGAGAGAGAGAGAGAGAGAGAGAGAGAGAGAGAGAGAGAGAGAGAGAGATTTGCAGCAAATGGTTTTTTTTTCTCTCTCTGAACAGACTGACACAAGTCTCGCCTCATACTGCAATTTATATAAGACAGATCACTTTTAACATTGTTACTGACCTGAAGATATTTTACATTCTTTATTCATTACTTCTCATAAAGTTTATTTATTTTCTTATTTACTCTTCTCACTAAGCTTTTTTTCCCTTTTGTAGCCCTTGGGCTTATAGCATCAAGCTTTTCTAATTATGGTTGTGTTGTAGCTTAGTTCATAATAATAACAATAATATTGATAATAATAACAGCAATAATAATAATAATCCTAGAATCAAATAAATTTGACAACGTTACGCCATGCTAGTAGTTAGTTTGCAAGGGTGACCACCAGTGAATTCTAGAACCGCTGGCATATGAATTATGCACGTATTTGACTACTGGTGACGTCACACCAAGAAAAATCAATGTTCAGAATCTTACAACAGAACTGGGGCGTCCGGTGTGTGCAGAAAAACGATTAAGAAAGATGATATATAAAAAATACAATAAAGAAATTGTATTATCAAGTTCATTGGAAAAATGATTCATAATAGTTTCTCTTTGGATAAAAAGAAAAAAGAACAAGAGTCGTTATTAGACGCGACCTTGGACTTTTAGAGAGAGATATAGCCACGACTCAAAGCAGGTATTTCCCGCACTTTTCTTTCTTTCTTTATATGAATGTTTATTGTGGCTTCTGAAGGGTGATCCTTGAATAAAAATGACTTTCAATAATTGAATATAGATAAACACTTTCTCATACTTCTCGGAAAGCATCACATAAATAAACTTTATATTGCAACTCTACATTTCTTTCGAAGAGAAAAAATGTTTAAAGGTCACTCATGAATGGCAGAGGTAAGGGTCAGGAATAGTCCCTTGAGACTGACCATAAACGCATATGGTCAGCGCCAAAACCCCTCTCCATCAAGCTGAGACCAGGAAGAACCAGGCCAAGGTCTATAGGCCTTGAACCAGGCAATAGCTACTGATGTCACGACGGGTAGACTTACTGGCTCCCATAACCCCCTCTATCACTGACAAGGATAGTGAGGTTCCAAACACTGCTTGAACCTATTGAACTTAGGCGTTTTTCGAAGTCCGGTCCAACAGTTTGCAACCTCATATTGAATACCCTTTAAAATAAAACAAGGATATAAGGAACATTTAAAAGGTGAATAATCAAACTCCTCATTGTTTCCACTTGCAATCTCCTGCAACCCCCCAACCCAACCCCACCCCACCCCACCCCAACCCCTCGGCCAGCAGTCTTTCAATCAATCACTCAATCACGGGAATGGCGGACGAGAGAAGCAAATGGACCGAGCGAAGCGAATTGGCTTCTAAATCACATTCTTTATCTTGGCGAAATTCAATCTCTCTCTCTCTCTCTCTCTCTCTCTCTCTCTCTCTCTCCATAACCCAACAACACCACCGATGTCAACATCAACATTTTGGATAGTAGAAAAACCAATAACAACTAAAACCCCCGATAACAATAACATACAACTTTCTTGTCCATTACTCAATTTCATTTTCTATTTTGGACATAAGCACCAACATTCCAAAGTTGTTAATACTACTAATATTGATCTTTCAGTGTCTTATTTTCGTGTTTTAATTGAACCAATTACCAATATTACTATCATCGTCTCATGTTACAATAATCAATAATATACCATTATCACCACCACCCACATTTATAATCCATGCAAATTATAAGTAAGTAATGTTGATACGAAAATCAATTCATTCTAAAATTCATGACATTACCATCGCTCTCACCCTATTTCATTATCATTATCCATGTATACTATATAAACAATATTGTAAATATCATTATCCTTATCATCACCTTTAATCAAGCGTTTACAATAAATTCTTAATTACAAAGTTCCCTTCACAAAAACCGGTAATATTGATATCATAATTTATGTAAGTAATTCGAAGCTATTTTAATCATAAGCAATTATTAAAACAAAGCAACGTATATTACCATCATCATTTTTATTCACGCAATTCGAACCGACCCAAATCCCACACAATAACATCATTTTCGTTGTGTTTATGTTAAAAGCTCATCATAATAACAGTTACTGGTATTATCTTCAGCACAATTCAGAAAACTTACAAGGAAAAAAGTAAACAACCAAACCACCCAAACAAACCCACCACTCACGAAATGAAAAGAGAGAGAGAGAGAGAGAGAGAGAGAGAGAGAGAGAGAGAGAGAGAGAGAGAGAGAGAGAGAGAGAGAGAGAGTCTCCAACAGGAGATGGGTGGGGGTCCGTGAGTCTCCAGCAGGGGTACAACGAAATCAACCTGGCGTGAAATCAGGGGCCTTCGTTATAACCACCGACGCCACGACCGATTTCAACGGGGACGAAAACAATAACTTGTCTCTTGGAAACATCTACAGATATAATCAATGTCCCTCCATCACTATATATATATATATATATATATATATATATATATATATATATATATATATATATATATATATTTCTTATTTTGTACAATACCAATAAATCCTTTTTGTGCGTGTGAAACAGCAACCATACCTAATATATTTATCAAATTGGTAAATTATAATACACACTAACATATTTCCCCACTATATTATATACAATGATAGACTTGAATAAAAATTTCATTACCTGAAGCATATCAATTAACACACATAAAGGGTATACAACTATTTTATCCTTCAAAAAGTGGAAACAAAAACACTATCCTGGGAGATGGTGTCATCAATAATAACTAACTGGCATCAGTACCTCAAGCCGGACCCTTGCCATACACACTTCCATGATTTAATCAGGAGGCAGAGCGCAATTACTATATTATTAAAAAGGTACAAACAGGGAGGAGAAGGGTAGGGAGTAGAAATGGGATATGTAATCTTTTCCTCGTATAGTGAGGAAATGGGAAAAAAAAAAATTAAAAATAGTTTCGTGGCTTTAAATAAAAAAAAATTTTTCCTTTTACTCCGGGTGCGTTTTATTCGTAGTAACCCTCTTTGAAACAGAGCGCCTTTTGTTCTTGCTAGAGCGAGTTTATATCACAACTTATTCGGAAGAGAAGGGATTGGCTCGTTTTTCCGAGTTAATCTACCGTGATCAAATACGGAAATTAACGATATACATTGATTTTTCCTTAAAACTATATATATATATATATATATATATATATATATATATATATATATATATATCATATCTTCTCTCTCTCTCTCTCTCTCTCTCTCTCTCTCTCATGCAACCATCCGGTCACCTCAGCCCCCCACCCCCCCACCGCATTCCTGGCTGAACTTTCCCGCAGCAGAGAGGAGAAGCAAGATTAAGCCCCGCAGACAAGCCCACTAATGCCAAGTGTCCGTCGCCCTCAACGAAAGACTGCTGAGAGAAGCTCAAAAGGAGGAAACAAATTAGCAATACCATTCACAATTGTGTGCCTGTAATCAAGCAAGATTAAGTGTGTGTGTGTGTGTGTGTGTGTGTGTGTGTGTTTAAAAAAGTGATCAAAATCATAATAACTTGAAATTGTAAAAATTATGGAATCAGGTAAACTCGAAAGCGTTGTGAGTATCTGTGTGAGTGTGTGTGTTTAAAATTAATCAAAATAAACAATATTATAATTTCTTAAACTATCAAAATTATGTACTCATGTATAGCCTACTCCATTGCATGTGTATAAATGTATTAAAGATAATCTAAATTAAAATATATCCTTTAAAGTAATCAACACAACCTACATGTTTATTATTATCATTATTATTATTATTATTATTATTACTAGCTATGCTACACCCTAGTTGGAAAACCAAGATGTTATAAGCGCAACAGATGCTATAAACAGAGACAAAAAAACCAACTGTGTATTTAAAGTTACACCAAATGTATCGCATTGGATTTAAGTTTAGGCTCTGGAGCCTAGCGCTGGGGTTTGTGAGCCCATTCAGGCTGGATTGCAAATAAGGAAAACCTGAAGTAAAAGATTGAGAAGCTAGACAACAACAAGGATGAAAGGGAATGAAAATACATGTAGGAACTAACAAACCCTTATGCGATGCCTACAGTATACCGCCAGAGGTCCTCTGTTGAGAATACCCTACAAGAACACACGTATCAAATTTTATAATACGTGGACACATGTATATATCAATATATGTATGATTGCATTTAGTTGCCAAAAATATTGAGTTCTTTAATCTTTTGAGTTATATGACCGTTATTTGAGTTATTTAAGTAAATTTCAATTAAAAAAAATAAAAAATTTCAAATTTTAATATAAAAGTAAGTTACAAGTAAGGCATTAAATCAGAAATTCATTGCAAGAACACATACCACAAAAGCCTAATAACGAACGTCCAACTGTACCTGAAAGTAAAGAAAGACAATATGTTAGGAACGTTTCACGGTTTCTCTGAAGATATTTTACTCTCCTCCCTGTTGTGATAAAATACTAAAATAGTCTTACTAATATCTAAAGTAATCTCGAAAAATTTCATTATTCAAAGAAGTTTCTTTAAGAACTAATTTAAAATCCTAATGATTATTTCACTTATCATTTACAATAATCTTTTCTCTTTAAAGTGGGTGGCACATGAAAGTGTTAGGCCCAGGTCATCTGCCAATCTGTTTAGGGTGGAGCTGCCAATGCTGGCTTCTTCTACAATAAGGTCACAACTTCAACATTCATCTGACTATCAAGTACATCTTATTATTGTTATTGTAATTATCATTATCATTATTAGTAATAGTTCTATGATATTCACAAATTTGCATACTTTTTCATAGAACAATTAAATAAAAGGGGGGGGGGATAAGATACAATAAATACACAGAATATCATTAACTGCAACAAGTGCGAAGGCGTTAACCATCTCATATAGAACGAATATTGCTTGAGTATGCAAAGGTGGAGACGTGGTGAATGCACTCACTCAAGGCCTTGGTGAAAAAAAAATATTAATGCACAGGATAAGCAGAATGCAATAATGAAATTCAAAAGTAATCATAATCATTGTTCTGGTTGTTATTCGTTCAACGAAACTTTTTAAATATAATTTTAACCGACTTATTCATTATTATTATTACTATTACTATCAATGCTACAACCCTAATTGTAAAGCAGGATACTAATGAGCCCAAGGGCTCCAACAAGGAAAAATAGCCCAATGAAGAAAGCAAACAGGGAAATAAATAATCTATATATGAGAAGTAATTTGTTGGACAAAAACTTACGGTCTATTAAATATCTTATTCCTGATCTAGATATTAATCTTTGGCACCGTCGTTCAATTAGTTCATTATGCATTTTGCATAAGATTTTTCATAACTCTGACCATCCTTTACATTCAGATCTCCCTGGACAATTCTATCCAGTTCGTAATACTAGGCAGGCAATTAATTCTAATAGCCAGGCCTTCTCCATCACAGTATTCTAGAAGTTTTATTCTAGCTGTGACCAAGTTGTGGAATGATCTTCCCAATCGGGTAGTTGAATCAGTAGAACTTCAAAAGTTCAAAGTTGCAGCAAATGTTTTTATGTTGAACAGGCTGACACAAGTCTTTTTATAGTTTATATATGACATATCTGTTTTGATGTTGTTACTGTTTTTAGAATGATTTATTGTTAATTTGTTCTCATCATTTATTTATTTCCTTTCCTCACTGGGCTATTTTTCGTACTTTGATTGAGGGTACAATTGGGCACGCTATTCTATCTAATTTCTCTTTCTTTTGTTTTGTTAAAGTTTTTATATTTTATATAGGAAAATTTTATTTTGATGTTGCTATTCTTAAAATATTTAATTTTTCCTTTTTTTTCTTTCCTCACTGAGCTATTTTCCCTGTTGGGGCCCCTTGGGCTTATAGCATCCTGCTTTTCCAACTAGGGTTGTAGCTTAGCAAGTAATAATAACAAAAATAATAATGGAGCCCTTGGACTTAATGCATCTTGCTTTTCCAACTAGGGTTGTAGCTTGGCTAGTAATAATAATAATAATAATAGTAATAATAATAATAATAATAATAATGAATATAAAAAACCTTAAACTTAGTAACACTAAAATAGATCTGACATAATATATAAACTATGAAGAGAGACTAATGTCAGCCTGTTTAACTTGAAAACGTTTACTGCATGTTTGAACTTCCGAAGTTCCACCGATTAAACTACCCGATTACAAAAATCATTCCACAATCTGGTCACAGCCGGGATAAAACTTCTAAAATTCTGTATATATAGTATTGAGCCTTATGATGTAGAAGGCAGGACTATTAGAACTGACTGCATGTTTCCATTTGTTTTTATTGCATCTCTTCTCTCTGATGTTAGCCCTGAAATACCACTATGTTATTCATTCATCTTTTGAATTTGTGTCACTTCACATCTTAAAATCCTTTCCCAGAATCTTACAACACATCATGTTGACTATCTTCATTTTTCCTTTCATTCGTTTTTCAAGTGAAAAGCTTGCTATTTCCCGAGCTCTTCCTACAAGTAGAAAAAAACTCGATGTGTATGAATAAAAAAATTCTACAGTTTTTCGTTTGTTTTCATAACATCTCTTTGGCCAAAGCCATCAATGTTTCTGAGGAATTCCCTTAGCAAAAATTCCACTTATGATTTCCCTTCCTTGCATCTCCGATCATAATTCCATTTGTTTTTTAAACCATTGAATGGAAAAGGGCCAATTAATAATTACACGACGTTTCTGTAGTAAAATTACCTTTGAAAATCTCTTCACATAACACAGAAAACGACAGAAAAAAATGCCTTTAATCATTGTCTTTGATAAAATTCCTTCATCCCACACTTGAAAATTTTCTTCCAATATATACAAAGAAAGGGATATTCAAAAGAAATACCAGTTAAACACGATCTTTAACTAGAGGAACGACACTATTAACATTTTAGTCTCTAAGACAGAGAGAGAGAGAGAGAGAGAGAGAGAGAGAGAGAGAGAGAGAGTATGGTACTTAGAAATGTAAGTCTTAAAAAAAAAGAATTTTCCTTTCTATCTGCACGATATCAATAAAGAAAGATTATAATGACAAACGCTAATCATTTAAAAAATATACATAATTGTCACTCATAGTAACTACAGTATGTCTAATATGTAAAACCAATTTATGTAAACAATTTGGTTAATTGAAAGCAAATGTTTTATCCTTAAAACAATAATAAAGGCAACACGCCATTTGCCACGACGGACAGAAATTATGTACTAAGGGATATACATGAAATGAATATATAATACCCCAACTTTCCGAAAAACAAAAGTTTCATATAAAAAATAAAGGAAAAATCAAAGACCTACTACGCGCACGCCGTCATTTATGAACAAGTAAATCTGCTGCATTAAAAAAGCAAATAAAGACAGGAATGTATCATAAAAGGAGCTAAAAAACAGGACCCGCTGAGCTGGCAACACCAGACTTGGCTAGTTGCCAGTTTACTGCCACGATGTAGGGTAAATTTAGTCGGAGAGACCTTATAGTTTTGCAACAATCTTCATTGGGAATATTGTATTTAAAAGGACTCAATTGGGCATGATAGGCTGACAAGGACGATATGAAAAGAAACGCCTTCAATCATTTACATTTTTATGAAACTTCTTTTTTTATTCTTTCCTAAAGTTGGAAAAATACATACGAGAATTGGTTGTGAGTAGAGATTTAATATCAGTAGATCTAATAGAATCCCCCCCCCTCTCTCTCTCTCTCTCTCTCTCTCTCTCTCTCTCTCTCTCTCTCGTATTCGATAACAATCTATCCACTTTCTGGCTTCCAATTCCTTTATTGTACTACTTTCTTGTCCAACTTCATCAATTTAACACGTATTTGAATATTAAAAAACATACTTTTTTCCCATTTAATATCTTCTTCCCGGATAGAATACATCACCAGCCTTAATAAAAGACAAATCATAGATAAAAAAAAACATCTCCAGGACCACATCACATTAAACAAAATTAAATATAGAGTATTTCCTCCGGTCATATAAATATTATATAAAACGAGATTTCCTTTCAACAATACACATAAATTAAGCTTTTGAGAATTGAAAAAGCCAACTTGCACCAATCTTGAAGTCTGCCTTGCAAATAACACGAATAACAATAACAACAACTACAACAGCTCACTATTATAGTATGCTAAACTATTGCAGCAATTTACATCAGGACAGATGTTAGCAACTCGTGGCTTCAGTGCATATGTCCGTGACAGAGAGAATGTCAGTGTATTTAATTGAGAAAGAGAGAGATTTTTCCCTTAATTAAAGCTTCAAATCTCTCTCTCTCTCTCTCTCTCTCTCTCTCTCTCTCTCTCTCTCTACTCATCGAAGCTATGAATTTTCAACTACGTAAGCAAAGGCGATAAAAAATGACATTCACAAACGGTTGCATGTATTACACATAGGTCAGAGCCTAAACATTCGAGAGAGAGAGAGAGAGAGAGAGAGAGAGAGAGAGAGAGAGAGAGAGAGAGAGAGAGAGAGAGAGAGAGAGAATAAATGCGGCAACACAAACAACAATATCCAAGCAAAATATATAAAAGACCCCGAAACTACACTGTTCATGGGTCAAAATGACCTCCCACCTTTAAAGGTTGTTTATCACTATTGCTTATCATCAATGTTTATCAATTCTTTTTATCATTATTCGCTCTAATTTGCATAACAACCCTTTCAAAAATACAAAATCGATTACAATAATCTGAGATGATATTGACGAATAAACATCACGAAATAAATTATCAATAAATAAAAAAGAAAAAAATTGTGTACTAAAAGGGAAATCTAGAGACTCCACCCAAGGTTCAAGAAATTAGTTGGATGGTCAATATCCATGGAAGAGTGATGACACAAACAGACTTTAACTATTGGTGGAGATAATTCAGTCATAAGTCTCTTATGATACATATTAATTTACGAGAGATAGAACTTTATCCATAATCTATATATATATATATATATATATATATATATATATATATATATATATATATATATATATATATATATAACTCCAATGCCAATTGACGATTTGGGCTTCTGTTAGATTTTGCCAGCCGTCTCTATCTTGAGCTTTTAATTCAATACTTCTTCATTAATCAACTCCGACTTCACGCTTCATAGTCCTCAGCTATGTATGCATAGGTCTTCCTACTCTTCTAGTGTCTTGTGAAGCTGAATTAAACGTTTGTTGAACTAATCTCTCTTGGGAAGTTCGAAGACCATGACCAAACCATCTCCATCTACTCCTCACCATGACCTCATCCACATATGGCACTCGAGTAATCTCTCTTATAGTTTCATTTCTAATCCTGTCCTACCATCTAACTACCTATATCCTTCCGAGAGCTTTGTTTTCAAATATACTAAATCTATTGGATATTATTTCGTTGGCATAAAACGACTCATGTCCATATATAGTCTGATTCTTATAGGCTATGTAATTTCAGGCGATTTGATTTCCAAATTTTTCATAACGTAGCCACTGTCTGATTTGCTTTTTTCAACCTTTCACTAAACTCTTATTCTAAAGATCCTGTATTGGTGATGTTAGTTATTAAATATTTGAATGATTCTATCACATTAATCCTTTCTCCTTCCAATGATATTTCATCTTCCATTGCATATTCCGTTCTCATCATCTCCGTCTCTCTTCTATATATCTTCAACCCAAGCTCATGTGATATTTCACGCATTCTGGTAAGCAAGCATTGCAAATCCTGTGGTGTTCTGCTAATGAGGATAGCATCATCAGCATACTCTACGTTTGCTAATAACCTATTACTAATCCATTGCAATCCATCTCCGACTATTTTACGCATTGCAAAATCCATGAGGATAAACAACATAGGTAACAACACATTCCCTTGGCGTATTCCGCTGTTCACAGTAGGTCTCCAATAACATTAACTTCGCACTTACTATACTCATGAATAGACATAATCAAATTCACATATCTAAGAGGAATTCCATAATAACGGAGGACTTTCTACAAAATGGGCCGGACTACACTATCAAAATTTTTTCATAGTACACAAATGCCATCAAAAGTGGATTTCTATATACTACGCATTGCTGTACATGTCTCAAAATGAAAATTTGTTCAGTAAAACGTGTACCTTTTCTAAATCCTGCTTGTTCATCTCTCATTTTTTATCAATCTTTCTCTCTAATCTCTTTAGAATAAGCATAATATATATTTTCATAATAATTGAGTTAAGTGTAATGCCTCTGTAATTATTGCAATCAGTCAGGTCTCCTTTTTTTATTTTTGCCATTTTTATCAACACTCCTAACTGTCATTCATCAGGTTTTTCTTCTTCATGCCACATTATACTTCATTTTCGGCCAGTATCATCTCAGCAGTTATTCCCTCGTGTCCAGGGGCTTGCCATCTCCTGAATTTTTTAATGATAGCTTCGACTTCAAACACTGAATTCATTCATGGGCATATCAAGGTCTTCCCCAGCTTCAGGTATATCAATGAAATCATTTCCTTCGTATCTCCTGTTCATAAGCTCACTAAAGTGTTCCATCCAACGTTGTCTTTCTTCATCTTCTGTTGTTATAAAAGATCCATCTCTCTTTTTAATGGGTATATGCTTCTTTGCCCCAGTACAGATTTCATTATTAATTCAGTGAGCAATTCTTACACCATAGCTACTCCCTAAATTCCTATCATTGTCAGCCTTATATGCTTTCCTGTTTAAATTCTCTTTCCAATCATTCCTGGCTTTTCTTTTTACTCCACTATCAATATTGAAGTACTTAACATGCTCTATGGGGAATGAAAATAAGACGATGGATTGACGAGCTAAGGAAATTTGCGGGAATTGACTGGTATAGAGAGACCATGAGCAGACGCGAGTGGAAGGACAAGTATGAACCCTTTAGCCTTCTGCAGACTAACAGCAGCTGATTATTAATATATATAGGCTATGTGTGTGTATGTGTGTGTGTATTTATGTCTGTGTGTTATTGACATGATAAGAAAATTTTCTAAAGATGAAACCCTCACCAAAACTCATTAGCATTCACAACCTCCTTAACTAAAACCATCTAATCCGAAATAAAACTCGGGCCCCCGCCCCACACCTCAAAACTGTCTTTCTTTCTTTCCATGTCCCGTCGCAGACACATTAATCTCGCAGCCTCTCCAAAAACCTCTTCTTCTCAGATAAATGTATCAAAAAGTTGCGTGACGTCACGATGACGACGGAGCTTACAAACTAAATCAATAGGGGAAAGAAGAGGAGGAGGAGGAGGAGTCAAAGAAAGAAGGTGGCTGGCCTTTCCTCCGGTAATACCATGCGCTCTCTCTCTCTCTCTCTCTCTCTCTCTCTCTCTCTCTCTCTCTCTCTCTCTCTCTCTCTCTCTCTCCTAAGGTTTTTTTTCCCGACCAATTCCTTTTCCATTACATCAAATTGAATGACATCTTAATGACATGGCCTTTTAAGTTGAAGCCAATTACGGCTACGTAAAGTCTATTTAATAGTCAGTAATTGGAAAGAAACGTCTTGGTGCTTCCAATCTTAGAGATCTCAAAAGTTATTTATCAAATGCGATTAGCAGAAGGTTTTATTGTCTTTGTGATATTCTCAATCGTTATTATCATCATTACTATCAATTTCTATGTTCAAAGAAATTATTGTTCAGCATGTGTATCGCTCATATCAATTTATCAGCATTTAATAAATTATTTCTCTTCCGCTAAAAAAACAAAGCTTTTCATCTTCCTTTACCGCTTTTTCAAATTATTTCCACGTGATATATTTGAGGAAAAAAAAAGAAAAAAGTTGTTTTCACAAAAACTAGATTAATGGTTTCCGTCAATCAGTCGTTCTGCTCTGACCATTTTTTTCTTTTTTATTTGTTAAGTGCCTTTTCTTAATCCTTCGTTCAGTTACATATTCATAAAGTAATTTCCATCTTTATCTTCTGTTTCTTTTGAATTTTTTTTTCAAATATTTCATCCTTCTGCTTTTTTATTTACATAATAAACTTTCTCTTTTATCTCAAATTAATCATTCCTTGTTCTAATACATTTGGTTCATTTCTTTCCAAATTCGTATCGAATTTATTGGTTTTTGTTTATTTTCCTATTCCAAAAGAAAAAAAAATATCTTAAGCAATTTTTATTCCAAAATTAAAAATTGAAATTTTTTTTCCTCTAATTTGATAAGAAGATTCATTAATCTACTTCCAAATTCGCAATTCTTTTTTGTATGTAATTTTGTATTTCACACCGCAAAAAAGTATAAAAACTATGTTTTCCAGAATGAAAAATTAAACGTTTCCTAATTTGATAAAAAGCCTCTGTTACATTTAAGGCATGAATATGTTAAACTTGCATCGCCACCTTTAAAAGAGTTAATTTTCATTCAACGTAGAAATTCCAACTCTAAATACAAATATATTTTCTCTTTTTAAAGTTTAAACATTCAGTATAGTATTATTTTCTGTTCAATTAAGAATTTGTAAGATTAGGAAGTTTTCTTGGAAAACTTTGAAGAATAAACTTAATTATCATACATTGATCTCTTCAAAAAATTATCTTTCTTCATTCCCATCCAAAATTACAGCATCTATTATTTACATATTCTTCCAAACATGCAACATTCACAATTTTCTTTCGGTCATTTCCATATATGTTAAATTCACTATCTACTTTCATTCATTTCCAATATTCATTAATCATATCAGTTCCTTAACTTGCATAAATATACATATACATATATTTCTAGGTACACTTGGAATGTAATATAAACGATTTTTAATGATTAATTTTAATAATAGAACATTCATAATTTGCGCATTCACTTCCAAATATATATAACCTTCACAATTTCCCTCCCTTCTCTTCCAAAAACTAAACATTTATTACTTTATTTAATGCAATTCCAAAGATAAAATTCCCCCTATTATTTCGTTCACTTTCAAAAAGTATCATGTTACGTGCGTTCGATTCCGAAAAAAAAATGATTATCATCACCCACTTTCGGAACGCCACACTTCTGTTCGACATCTTTTCCATTGGACGTTGATCGGTTTCATTAATCTTCGTCGAGCTTTTAATGCCAAATGGCATTGCTCACCCCATCTCTTGTTTCTGAGTTCGTAATGGTTCGGCCTTTAAAAGTCAAACCACCCGATTAATTAAAGTTGGTTTCTTTATTTACAGCATTTTGTTTCTAAGAGAATAAATAATGTAGGGCTCGCAGACCCATTATTAAAAAAAAAAAAAAAAAAAAAAAAAGTTTTAACACTTCATTTTCTCCAATAGATTTGAGAAAAAAGCCCTCAGAAGGAAATTGGGAGTTAAATAGCAGAATATGATTAGAAATGAGGATGAGGATTATGAAGCGCGAAGTAGATGATGAATGGAGAAGTATTGAATTAAAAGCTCAGGATAGAGACGACAGGTGAAATATAACCGAGACCCTTTGCGTCAATAGGCGTAGGTGGTGGTGATGATGACGATATATATATATATATATATATATATATATATATATATATATATATATATATATATATACATATATACATTTATATATAATTTGTATAAACAAAAAACTGCAAAAACATTGAAAATAATAAGTATCAATAACAGTAAAAATAATGACATTCATCTAAAACCAACTATGTAATCAGGTGATAATATTTAAAGAGAGACTAGCTATGACAACCCATTCATATGACAAAGAGATTTTGCCAGTCGTCTCTATCCTGAACTATTAATCCAATACTTCTCCATTCATCATCTACTTCAAGCTTCATAGTCCTCAGCCATGTAGGCCTGGGTCTTCCAACTCTTCTAGTGCCTTGTGAAGCCCAGCTGAACGTTTGGTGAACTAATCTCTCTTGGGGAGTGCGAAGACCATGCCCAAACCATCTCCATCTACCCCTCATCATGATCTCATCCACATATGGCACTCGAGTAATCTCTCTTATAGTTTCATTTCTAATCCTGTCCTGCTATTTAACTCCCAATATCCTTCTGAGGGCTTTGTTCTTAAATCTACTGGAGAAAATGTAGAGTATTATCATTAATATCATGTTATTATCTTGTGTGTTATCGCAATACTTGTAATTATATATAAGTTACTATAAATATTAAAATCATGTACCATTATCATTGTAAACAGTAAAATCATTATTCAACATTACCATCAACAACACATTCATAAAAATTTTTTTATAACATCATTACGCCACCTTCAACAGTACCACATCCCACATCACTGAACTTTGCCATCAACAGAAACAGTAGAATAAGAGTTACACAATTGATCGGGCGCTAAAACGCGCACATATCTGTGCAAGAAGGTAAAGGTCGGTTTCACCGGCGTAGTAATCATGAAAGAGCAGACTTTAAAAAAACAGCTTTCATTATGCAGCCGACTCTCTCTCTCTCTCTCCTCTCTCTCTCTCTCTCTCTCTCTCTCTCTCTCTCTCTCTCTCTCTCTCTCTCTCCCCTGGAATTGTTTTGAAATTTACCAAGAAAAAATTAATTATTCATATTTTGGAAAGAGAGAGAGAGAGAGAGAGAGAGAGAGAGAGAGAGAGAGAGAGAGAGAGAGAGAGAGCACTGCTGGTGTATATATATATATATATATATATATATATATATATATATAAGAGAGAGAGAGAGAGAGCACTGCTGGTGTATATATATATATATATATATATATATATATATATATATATATATATATATATATATATGAGATAGAGAGAGAGAGAGAGAGAGAGAGAGAGAGAGAGAGAGAGAGAGAGAGAGAGAGAGAGAGAGAGAGAGGCTATCAGCAAAAGCCAACCCCATTAACCTCAAAGCTTCCGGAATAAAAGGTAAACGAATAAAAAATCTCGGACAAACGAACGAAGTAACGAACACGTCCATAAATCATTTTAGAAAAGATTCAAAACCAGGCGTAAAACTCTTTAATATCTACCAACAAAAACTCATCAGAATCTGAAACGTTCAAAACGGTTTGCAGGTACGCACGCACGAAAGCACACGCACACTTTAAAAAACGTAATCTTGACGTAACGGTTGGGTGTCTGTGGCAAAGACCCCGAGAGAGCCTTAAGCTTAACTGCTACCGGATATTAATATCCTGTCCTCTGGCGGGGAGGGGGAAGAGCTTTTTCCTCCAAGGAGCAGAGGAAGAAACTTCAGAGGGGAGAGAGGGGGGGGGGGGGGCAGATGAAACACCACCTGAAGGTATTGAATTTTTGTCTTGTTCTTTTGCCAGTTTGGAGAGAGAGAGAGAGAGAGAGAGAGAGAGAGAGAGAGAGAGAGAGAGAGAGAGAGAGCGAGTGTGGAACATCACTTTCACTACATACCTCGATATATGCATTATAAAAACGCAACCTCCCAGAGCCAAAGATAAGCACAGCAGACTATCTTATCTTTATATTTATGACTCAATGTCATAAAAAAGCTTGTTTATGCCAGATTCGCTCTTTTAACATCCCCCCTCCCTCCCCCAAAACAAGGCAACTACGGTCTGTGTCGAGTTACTACTAAACACGCAATGTTGCGAATTGTTCACGGCAACTTTCATTCGAAGCATGTTCTATTTTGTGAAATCAAAATTGATCTCAGATTCGGTGATCTATATTTCCAAAGGATAAATATGATTATATCCTTCTTTTCTCGGAAATACAGATAACTGTGGAATCCTTTTCCTAATCCAGCACCTGAATCGATAGAACTTCAAAAGTTCAAACTTGCAGCGAATCTTTGTTTGTTGAATAGGCTGACACGAGTCTTTTTATAGTTTACATATGAAAGATCTATTTTAATGTCGTGACTGGTCTTAAAATATTTTATATCACTGGTCATTACTCCTATTGAAGTTTATCTATTTCTTTTCCTCGCTGGGCTATTTTTACTTATTAGAAACCTTGGGCTTATAGCATTCGGCTTTTCCAATCAGGGCGATATCTTAGCTAATAATAATAATAATAATAATAATAATAATAATAATAATAATAATAATAATTAGCTTTAATGAGCTTTATTAGTCAAAATACAATATCCAAATATTCAACTTTCTACTTAACATAAATACATAATCTAATAACCATATAAATAAGTGCAACAATAACTCGAAAATAAATAAAATCAACACAATATTTCAATAAAAGAATAAAATAAAACAAAAGAAACATGAATAAATTATTCCCTACGTAAACACTACCGCCAATATACAATGGGTCAAGTCAATATACAGAAATATTACACCGTAGGCTCTTTATAAATTTGGATATATCATTATTACTCCATTTCAAGATTTTAATCTTATCAATGATAGCGGCCAATTTAGTGGCTTGGCCTTATCGACTAATCATATGCCTTAGTGATATTCGTTATAAAAATGTGTGACAAAAACATAAATTATCAGTTGGTGAATCCCTTAATAGAGATTTAGCTAAAATTAGTGCATGGTGCAAATTATGGGGTATGAAGATGAATCCTAACAAAACTCAAAGTATGATAGTAAGTAGGTCAAGGACGTTGGCTCCTCAACATTCGGATCTCAGTATTGATAATGTTTCTTTAAATTTGTATGACTCTTAAAATTTTAGATGTGATTCTCGACAGCAAATTTACTTTTGAGAAACACATTAGGTCTGTATCTTCTTTAATTGCACAAAAAAATTGGCTTATTGAGAAAGTCTTTTAAGATTTTCGGTGATCAATCTATTCTGAAGAAGTGTTTTGATTCTTCGGTGATCAATCAATTCTGAAGAAGTGTTTTGATTCTTTCATTCTACCTTGTTTTGAGTATTGTTCTCCTGTCTGGTGTTCAGCTGCTGATTCTCATCTTATTTGTTGGACAGAAACTTACAGTCTGTTAAATTTCTTATTCCTGATCTAGATATTAATCTCTGGTACCGTCGTTCAATTAGTTCATTATGCATGTTACATAAGATTTTTCATAACTCTGACCATCCTTTACATTCAGATCTCCCTGGACAATTCTATCCTGTTCGTAATACTAGGCAGGCGGTTAATTCTAATAGCCAGGCCTTCTCCATCATGAGGCTCAATACTACACAGTAGTCTAGAAGATTTATTCCAGCTGTTACCAAGTTATGGAATGATCTTCCTAATCGGGTAGTTGAATCAGAAGAACTTCAAAAGTTCAAAGTTGGAGCAAATGTTTCCATGTTGACCAGGCTGAAATGAGTCTTTTTATAGTTTATATATAACATATCTGTTTTTGACGTTGTTAATAGTTTAAATATGACATATCTGTTTTGACGTTGTTACTGTTTTTAGAATTATTTATTGTTAATTTGTTCTCATCATTTATTTATTTCCTTTCCTCACTGGGCTATTTTTCCCTATTGGAGCCATATAATAATAATAATAATAATAATAATATCAAATTGTATCTCCCGTAAATTCTTTTATTTGAGAATTTAAACCCCAATACTCCTTGATATCTATTTTACAAACTCCG
>NC_090743.1:60959254-60979254 GCF_036898095.1 Palaemon carinicauda
TTCAACATTTTCTTCGCATGATATCTCTTTTCTATTCATGGTCCTCTTCAGTATTTTTTCTAATGATATCTCTTTTATATCTATGGTCGTCTTCACCATTTTCTTCTCATAGTATCCCTTTTCGAATCATGATCCTCTTAACCATTTTCTTCTCATGATATCTCTTTTCTATTCATGGTTCTCTTCACCATTTTCTTCTCATGAGTCTCCTTTCTATTCATGGTCCTCTTCACAATTTCTTCTCATGATATCGCTTTTCTTCTATTCATGGTCCTTTTCACCATTTTCTTCTTATGATATTTCTTTTTTATTCATGGTCCTCTTCACTATTTTCTTCTCATGAGTCTCCTTTCTATTCATGGTCCTCTTCACAATTTCTTCTCATGATATCGCTTTTCTTCTATTCATGGTCCTTTTCACCATTTTCTTCTTATGATATTTCTTTTTTATTCATGGTCCTCTTCACCATTTTCTTCTCATGAGTCTCCTTTCTATTCATGGTCCTTCTTCACAATTTCTTCTCATGATATCGCTTTTCTTCTATTCATGGTCCTTTTCACCATTTTCTTCTTATGATATTTCTTTTTTATTCATGGTCCTCTTCACCATTTTCTTCTCATGATATCCCTTTTCTATTCATGGTACTCTTCAATTTTCTTCACATATCTCTTCTATTCATGATACTCTTCCCCTTTTCTTTTCATGATATCTCTTCTATTCATGGTCCTCTTCCCTTTTTCTTTTCATGATATCTCTTCTATTCATGGTCCTCTTCACCATTTTCTTCTCATGATATCTTTTCTATTCATGGTCCTCTTCCCAATTTTCTTTTCATGATATCTCTTCTATTCATGCCTCTTCCCTTTTTCTTTTCATGATATCTCTTCTATTCATGGTCCTCTTCCCTTTTTCTTTTCATGATATCTCTTCTATTCATGGTCCTCTTCACCTTTTCCTTCTCATGATGGTACTTTTTTTAGGGGTTCGAGTTCCCTTCAAATTTTTCTTCTCATAATAGCAATTATATTTTCATGATATTAACTATTCTTTTCATATCTTTTTTCCCAGATTCTCTCCACATTTTAATTTTCATTTATCATTCTTTTGTTCCTGATTTTCTTGACCCTTTTCTTCTCATGATAGCACTTTTTTTATGATCTTCTTCATATCTTTTCATGGTCCTATTCTCTTCACCCTTTTCTTTCTTGATATGACTTCTTTTGTTCCTGATTCTCTTCACCCTTTTCTTTCCTGATATGACTTTTTTGATTCTCTTCATTACTTTCGCCTTGATAGGACTTTTTGTTCCTGATTCTCTCCACCCTTTTCTTTTCATGACTTCTTTTGTTCTTGATTCTCTTCACATTTCTGTCTTGATAGGACTTCTTTGTTCTTGATTTTCGCCCTTTTCTTTCCTATAGACTTCTTTTTTCCTTGATTCTCTTCACCTTTTCTTTCTTGATAGGACTTCTTTTGTTCCTGATTCCCTTCACCCTTTTCTTTCCTTGATAGACTTCTTTTGTTCCTGATTCTCTTTCCCTTTTCTTTCCTTGATAGGACTTCTTTTGTTCCTGATTCTCTTCACCCTTTTCTTTCCTTGATAGTACTTCTTTTGTTCCTGATTCTCTTTACCCGTTTCTTTCCTTGATAGGACTTCTTTTTGTTCCTGATTCTCGCCCTTTTCTTTCCTTGATAGACTTCTTTTGTTCCTGATTCTCTTCACCCGTTTTCTTTCCTTGATAGGACTTCTTTTGTTCCTGATTCTCTTCACCCTTTTCTCTCCTTGATATGACTTCTTTTGTTCCTGATTCTCTTCACCATTTTCTTTCCTTGATAGGACTTCTTTTGTTCCTGATTCTCTTCACCCTTTTCTTTCCTTGATGGGACTGCTTTTGTTCCTGGATTCTCTTCACATTTTTCTTTCCTTGATATGACTGCTTTTGTTCCTGATTCTCTTCACCCTTTTCTTTCCTTGACAGGAATTCTTTTGTTCTGATTCTCTTCACCTCTTTTTCTTTCCTTGATATACTCTTTTGTTCCTGATTCTCTTCACCCTTTTCTTTCCTTGATATGTCTTATTTTGTTCCTGATTCTCTTCACCCTTTCCTTTCCTTGATAAGACTTCTTTTGTTCCTGATTCTCTTCACCCTTTTCTTTCTTGCTAGGATTTCCTTTGTTCCTGATTCTCTTCACATTCTTTCCTTGATATGACTTCTTTTGTTCCTGATTCTCTTCATCCTTTTCTTTCCTTAATAGGACTTCTTTTGTTCCTGATTCTCTTCATTCTTTTCTTTCCTTTATAGGACTTTTGTTCCTGATTATCTTTAACCTTCTCTCTCCTTGATATGACTTCTTTTGTTCTTGATTTTCTTCACCCTTTTCTCTCCTTGATAGGACTTCTTTTTTTACCTGATTCTCTTCATCCTTTTCTTTCCTTGATATGACTTCTTTTGTTCCTGATTCTCTTCGCCCTTTTCTTTCCTTGATAGGACTGCTTTTGTTCTCGATTCTCTTCACCCTTTCCTTTCCTTCATAGGACTTTTGTTCCTGATTCTCTTTACCTTTCTCTCCTTCATATTACTGCCTTTGTTCCTCATTCTCTTCACCCTTTCTTTCCTTGATATGACTTCTTTTATACCTGATTCTCTTCAACCTTTTACCCTTGATATGACTTTTGTTCCTGACTCTCTTCATCCTTTTCTTTTCTTGATAGGACTCCTTTTGTACCTGATTCTCTTCACCCTTTTCTTTCCTTGACAGGACTTCTATTGTTCCTGATTCTCTTCTCCCTTTTCTTTACTTGACAGGACTTCTATTGTTCCCGATTCTCTTCTCCCTTTTCTTTACTTGATAGGACTTCTTTTGTTCCTGATTCTCTTCACCCTTTCCATTACTTGGTAGGATTTCTTTTGTTCCCGATTCTCTTCATCATTTCTTTCCTAGATAGGATTTCTTTTGTTCCTGACTCTCTTCAACCTTATCTTTCCTTGATATGACTTCTTTTGTAACTCATTCTCTTCCCCCATTTCTTTGCTTGATAAGATTTCTTTTGTTACTGGTCCATTTCACCCTTTTCTTCTTTGATAGGACATTCTTTTTCCTGATTCTCTTCACCCTTTTCTTTCCTGTATAGGATCCCCCTTGTTCCAGATTCTCTTCAACCTTCTCTTTACTTGATAGGACTTCTTTTTTTCCGATTTTCTTCACCTTTTTCTTTCCTTGATATGACTTCTGTTCCTGAATCTCTTCATCCTTTTTTTTCCTTGAAAGGACTTCTTTTGTTCCTGATTCTCTTCACCCATTTCTTTCCTTGATAGGACTTCTTTTTTTCCTGATTCTCTTCACCCTTTTCTTTCCTTAATAGGACTTCTTTTGTTCCTGATTCTCTTCATCCTATTCTTTCCTTGATATAAGACTTTTTTTGTTCCTCATTCTCTTCCCCCTTTTCTTTCTTTGATATGACTTATTTTGTTCTTGATTCCCCCCCCCCCTTCTTTCCTTGATAGGACTTCTTGTGTTCCTGATTCTCTTCGCCCTTTTCTTTCCTTGATAGGACTTCTTTTGTTACTGATTCCCTTCCCATATTCTCTACCTGATATGACTTCTTTTGTTCCTGATTCTCTTCACCCTTTTCTTTCCTTGATAGGACTTCTTTTGTTACTGATTCTCTTCCCCTTTTCTTTCCTTGATAGGACTGCTTTTGTTCTAGATTCTCTTCACCCTTTTCTTTCCTTGATAGGACTTTTGTTCCTGATTCTCTTCATCCTTTTCTCTCCTTGATAGGACTTCTTTTGTTCTTGATTTTCTTCACCCTTTTCTTTCCTTGATAGGACTTCTTTTTTACCTGATTCTCTTCAGTCTTTTCTTTCCTTGTTAGAACTTCTTTTGTCCCTGATCCTCTTCATCCTTTTCTTTCCTTGATAGGACTTTTGTTCCTGATTCTCTTTACCCTTTTCTCTCCTAAATATGACTGCTTTTGTTCCTCATTCTCTTCACCCTTTTCTTTCCGGACTTCTTTTGTTCCTGATTCTCTTCACTCTTTTCTTTACTTGATAGGACTGCCTTTGTTCTTGATTCTCTTCACCTTTTTCTTTCCTTGATATGACTTCTTTTGTTCCTGATTCTCTACACGTTTTTCTTTCCTAGACAGGACTTCTTTTGTTACTAATTCTCATCAACTTTTTCTTTCCTTGATAGGACTTCTTTTGTTCCTGATTCTCTTCGCCACGTTTTTCTTTCCTAGACAGGACTTGTTTTGTTACTAATTCTCATCAACTTTTCTTTATTTGATAGGACTGCTTTTGTTCCTCATTCTCTTCACCCTTTTCTTTCCTTGATAGGACTTCTTTTGTTCCTGATTCTCTTCGCCTTTTTTTCCTTGACAGTACTTGTTTTATTCCTGATTCTCTTCACCCTTTTCTTTACTTGGTAGGACTTCTTTTGTTCCTGATTCTCTTCACCCTTTCCTTTCCTAGATAGGACTTCTTTTGTTCCTGATCCTCTTCACCCTTTCCTTTTCTAGATAGGATTTCTTTTGTTCCTGATTCTCTTTATCCTTATCTTTCCTTGATAGGATTCCTATTGTTCCAGATTTTCTTCACCCTTTTCTTTCCTTGAAATGACTTTTGTTCCCGATTCTCTTCATCCTTTTCTTTCGTTGATAGGACTTCTTTTGTTCTTGATTTTCTTCACCCTTTCCTTTCGTTGATAGGACTTCATTTTTTCCTGATTTCTCTTCACCCGTTTCATTCCTTGATAGGACTTCTTTTGTTCCTGATTCTCTTCCTTTTCTCTCCTTGATAAGACTTTTTTTGTTCCTCATTCTGTTCACCCTTTTCTTTCCTTGAAAAGACTTCTTTTGTTCTTGATTTTCTTACCCCTTTTCTTTCCTTGATATGACTTCTTTTGTTCCTGATTCTCTTCATCCTTTTCTTTCCTTGATAGGACTTTTGTTCCTGATTTTATTTACCCTTTTCTCTCCTTGATAGGACTTTTGTTCTTGATTTTCTTCACCCTTTTCTTTCCTTGACAGGACTACTTTTTTACCCGATTCTCTTCACCTTTTTCTTACCTTGTTAGGACTTCTTTTGTTCCTGATTCTCTTCATCGTTTTCTTTCCTTGATAGGACTTTTGTTCCTGATTCTCTTCACCCTTTTCTCTCCTTGATATGATTGCTTTTGTTCCTCATTCTCTTCACCCTTTTCTTTCCTTGACAGGACTTTTTTTGTTCTTCATTCTCTTCATCCTTTTCTTTACTTGATAGGACTTGCTTTTGTTCTCGATTCACTTCACCCTTTTCTTTCCTTGATATGACTGCTTTTGTTCCTGATTCTCTTCAAGCATTTCTTTCCTTGACAGGACTTCTTTTGTTATTCATTCTCTTCACCCTTTTTTTACTTGATAGGACTGCTTTTGTTCTTGATTCTCTTCACCCTTTTCTTTCCTTAATAGGACTTCTTTTGTTCCTGATTCTTTTCACCCTTTCCTTTCCTGGTTAGGATTCCTTTTGTTCCTCTTCTCTTCACCCTCATCTTTTTGCTTGATATGACTTCTTTTTTCTTGATTCTATTCACCCTTCTCTTTCCTTGATAAGACTCTTTTGTTCCTGGTCCATTTCACCTTTTTCTTCCTTGATAGGACTTTTTTCCTGATTCTCTTCACCCGTTTCTTTCCTGTATAAGATTCCTTTTGTTTCAGAGTCTCTTCGCCCTTTTTTTCCTTGATAGGACATTTGTTCCTGATTCTCTTCATCCATTTCTTTCCTTGATAGGACTTCTTTTTTTCCTGATTTTCTCCACCCTTTTCTTTCCTTGATAGGACTTCTTTTTATCCTGATTCTCTTCATACTTTTCTTTCCTGATAAAATTTCTTTTGTTCCTCATTCTCTTCACCCTTTTCTTCCCTTGATAGGACTTCTCTTGCTCCTGATTCTCTTCACCCTTTTCTTCCTCTGATATGACCTTTTTTGTTCCTCATTCTCTTCACCCTTTTCTTATATTGAAAAGACTTCTTTTGGTTCTGATTTTCTTCCCCCTTTTCTTTCTTTGATAGGACCTCTTTTGTTCCTGATTCTCTTCACCCATTTTCTTTACTTGATAAGACTTCTTTAGTTCCTGATTCTCTTTACCCTTTTCTTTCTTTGATATGACTTCATTTTTGTTCCTCATTCTCTTCACCATATTCTTACCTTGATAGGACTGCTTTTGTTCCTGACTTTCTTCCCTCTTTTCTTTGCTTGAGAGGACTCTTTCTGTTCCGAAGTCTCTTCCCCTTTTCTTTCCTTGATATGACTTCTTATGTTCCTGATTCTCTTCACCCTTTTCTTTCATTGATAAGACTTCTTTTGTTCCTGATTCTCTTCACCCTCTTCTTCTTTGATAGGACTTTTCCTGATTCTCTTCACACTTTTATTTCGTTGATAAGACTACTTTTGTTCCTGATTCTTTTCACCCTTTTCTTTCCTTGATATGACTTCTTTTGTTCCTGATTCTCTTCACCCTTTTCTTTCATTGATAAGACTTCTTTTGTTCCCGGTTCTCTTCACCCTTTTCTTTCACTGATAAGACTTCTTTTCCTGATTCTCTTCACCCTCTTCTTCTTTGATAGGACTTCTTTTGTTCCTGATTCTCTTCACACTTTTATTTCGTTGATAAGACTACTTTTGTTCCTGATTCTTTCACCTTTCTCTTTCCTTGATATGACTTCTTTTGTTCCTGATTATCTTCACCCTTTTCTTTCCTTGATAGGCCTTCTTTTGTTCCTGATTCTTTTCACCCTTCTCTTTCCTTGATAGGACTTCTTTTGTTCCTGATTCTCTTCACCCTTTTCTTCTTTGATAGGACTTCTTTTTCCTTGATTCCCTTCTTCCTTTTCTTTCCTTGATAGGTATGCTTCTATGCCTGATTCTTTACACCCTTTTCTTTCCTTGATAGCACTTCTTTTGTTCCTGATTCTCTTCCCCTTTCTTTCCTCGATAGGACTTATTTTGTTCCTGATTCTCTTGACCATTTTTTTTCCTTGATAGGACTTCTTTTGTTCCTGATTCCCTTCACCCTTTACTTCCCATTATAACACACTCTTATTCCTAATTTGCTTCTTCATGTAACACTGTCTCTGGCACTGATTCTCTTCATATTTGTCTATGCATAATAACACTCTTGTACCTCATTCTCTTTCCTTTTTTTCTTATAATAACACTCTTTTATTCCTTATTCTCTTTTTTATCTTTATAACACTTCATTATTCCTGACTCCCTTGACCTTTGCCTTTGTATAATAACACTCGTCCTGTATTCTCTTTATTCTTTCATCAATTCTAATGACATCTCATTCTTAGTATCACCTATAATTTTCTTTTACCTCTCTACTGATTTGTTAGACCTTAACTTAAGCATTTCATCTAATACTAATCATAATATATTGTAAGTTTCGTTGCCTCAGTATGAGAAGGGATCTGTTAACTTTATGACTTATATTTTAGAAGATGTTAACAGCTTATGATAATTACTAGTTGGTCCCTCAATTCAGTACTAATCACACTAAATAGACACTAATCTAAATACGGAATAAATACAACGGTTACCTATCCAAGTAAGTACTAAAATAATCAATGGCCAACCATCCCCGTACTAAATAAACTCAACGCTCACCAACCTACGTACTGAACAAACCTAACGATGTTCAATTCCTCCCTTTCACTTATCGATTAACCATTCTCTTCTATCTAAACTCGAGAGAACATACTGCTGTTGTAGAAAACAAATAAATCCATCGGTTAATCCACTCCAAAGGTATCCAGTTAATCATAAATATTTTAAGTTTAATTCGACTAACCTTCAATTAAATAGTACTCTGGCATTCAAGGTTTATTCCTGGTGACATTTCCAAGGGCGGTAAAAATGTGCTCAATTACCACTCACAAAATTTGTTAACATTTTTTCTTTTTTGGGGGGGAGGGAGAAAGGTTATGTTTAAAGGATTCAGAAATTAATATATACATTCTTGAATTTCACCGGTTGGATTTACCTTAAATCTCTCTCTCTCTCTCTCTCTCTCTCTCTCTCTCTCTCTCTCTCTCTCTCTCTCTCTCTCTCTTGTGACCTTTTATTCTTATTTGGTTCCTACTTGTTTTCAATGTGTTATTCGTCAATCATGGGTGATGAATTTGATTCCAGAATCAATTACGTTTCTACCACTTGACTCTCTATACAAATTAGACTCTATCCTTCTCATGGAATAATTCTATAATAATTCTAATACTCTGCAAATCGAGTCTTGGGTTCATGTTATATCTACACCAGGATCTATTACAAGATTGTAAATATAATTTCTAGGGATAATATTGCTGGAAATAAGCAAACAACATAGATCAAACGAGAAACATTACTAGAAAGCTATTATTGGATACTAGTTGAATATACGAGTGCTGACTAATTGTTTGTAATCTCTGATGAGAGTATCGCAGATTTCATTAATTAGTGTATCATAAATTTCACTAGTCAAATTATATAATATTTCATTAATTAGTTATCACAAATCGCATTAATCAGAATAACACAATCCACGAAAAAAAAAAAAAAAAAAAAAAGGATTATTCGCATCAATGTTTTTTCCAGGTTAGTGTTAACTGGAAAACAAAATGTGGTAAAAACTAATTAAAATAAAAATCATTCCCCACAGTAATCCATCCAGATCAACGTTAAAATGGTAACAGAAATATTACTCCCCCACAATGACACATCAAATTCGATGGTGTACAAAATATACCGAAGCGAAGCAATCACCGGATGGACCTTCTCGCACTGAGCAGATTGGCAAACCTCTGACATAGTTGCTAATAAAGCATTTGCCCCGACCACAATGCTTTGGAGTTGTTGGGAATTCCGCGGACAAAAGGAAGTAACATTAATGTGGGACGATCTCCAATCAATACGGTCTTGCCATCTTGTGTTATTTGCCTTTTTCTTAATCTTGTGAGGATATCACACATAAATTCTGTTTACAAAAGAGGCGATGAAAATGGAATATCAAGATAACATTTCAGCAAATAATACGATAAATGAGACAGTGAGGGAACATTAGTGTTTTCCTGGAACCACCAGCTGTTAAGGGGAAATATCTCATTAGTGATATATATATATATATATATATATATATATATATATATATATATATATATATATATATATAATTTCTGAGAAAATTGTATTTGCCGTAACATACTTACCACGGACCAATGTATATGGGACCTCTTGGGCGCTAGTTCCCCCGACCAGAGTTTTGCCCCCCAAACAGGCCTATACCGTGGCCACCGAATTTACAAGGTCTCTTCAACCTCGGCTCGCATGGTATTCTTTTAACCCTGGTCTACAGCAAGGCCCATAGATTCTATGGGCCTTGGTCTACAGTAGGGCAATCTGCCTATCGAGATGCTTTCACGCTGACTACGTTGTAAGCCTGTTGCAAGTGTTTAATGCTTTAAGGCGTTATATATATATATATATATATATATATATATATATATATATATATATATATATATATATATATATATAATGTGTGTATATATATATATATATATATATATAAATTCTATAGGGTATGAGCTGTCAACTTTTCATAAGAAAATTTTCCTCACATATCTAACCTGTCTTCTTCAAAATCCATAACAAGAACTTTTATTCCATACCATTTTCGTTACACGTAAGTAGGGTACAATATTCATTATTAATTCTTTTCACTATAGATATTATCTTTACATTAACTATTGACCACCAAATAAAAAATAATGGTATAAATGTGCTGTATCATTATAATTAGACAATTGTTACTCTTTCCCAAGATTTCGCATTGCTGTAATAACATATCCATCAAAAAATTTGAGAACTAAATTCACGTTTAGTTTGTCAAATGTGGATGGCCGTAATGCTTTAATTTTTAACTTCTAATGACTTCCAGGGAGCAAAGGATAAATTTGGTTCGATGCAATTTTTGCTGAATGGAAATTTTGGAAATACAATAGTTTTGTTATCCTTGAGACCCAACCAGTTATTTGTGACACACTTCAGTATGTGTAAGGTGTCAAGCTTGAAAAACAAAAGTCTGCATTTAATTCTCGCACCTTGATGGCGGTAGAATATAGAGAGCTGTGTTGAGGTTGCAAAATACGACATCGCTTTTCCAATCATCTTATTATTATCAGCAATAGATAATTTTTTTTTTTCAAAACCTATTGTTACTTTCTTTATAACATTAGATAACATTTTGGCTCTTATAGTTTTTACAGGAATAATAGGAACCACAACGAAATTTGGACAGCACAGCCCATACCATGAAAGCATAGGCTATGCACTGGCTGCTGCTTCTTCATTGCAATCAAAAGCCAATCCTATGAAACAACCTCCCGTATAGGAAAAAAAACGTGATAAGTAGTGCATAAGAGGATTTATAATGGTTAGCAATTTGGAAGACCGTCTATTTACTCGGATAGTCTACAGGAGGAAAACATTTGATATTTCAAACACATTAAAGATAAATGACAAAATCTTTTTCGCCATTATTATTAGAAACATTTTGTTATATAGTTTTAAGCTACTACCGATTGACTACGACTCATGTATTTGTAAAGCTACATAATTTTGCAATTCAAATACATATATCGTTAATAAAATTTAAAGCATACGACACGTGACATACCTGGATATAAATACAACCATGTAAGCACTATATATGGTATATGAGAGAGAGAGAGAGAGAGAGAGAGAGAGAGAGAGAGAGAGAGAGAGAGAGAGAGAGAGAGATAAACCCACATACATACCCAATGATTTGTGGCATCTAAAATCTTCACTTTTGATGTTCCTAACCCATTATTCTTTGCTTTTTTAATTTTCAGGAACAAATTAACTTTTGGGCCGTTTATACAACTTGAACTTCATTGTATTCCGGGTGGATAAGAAAAGCGGAAAACCACTGTAGCACAACAAAACTTATTTTTCACGAGTTTTCTATCATTTTCCGTTAAATCTTCTTTTAAAATTCAATGAAAGTCTTTTAGTATATTCTCAAATAGTTACTTGAAATTCACCACTATTTGTAACTATTTTGTATAGTTTTAGGATGAAAAAATCGTCTACCAGCAGCGTGACCTCTCTCAGTAACTAGCTTAGGTGTACTAATCTGGTAAGCTGTCTCTCAGTCTCAGCCCTCAGGTCTCGGCCTACCGGTAAAACATATCAGGGATTTAAATAACCGCGTGAAGAGGCTTTCTCTCACGTTGACCATGCCTATACCCTCCCAATCCCGTGTCGACATGCGCGAACCTGACCTCTCTTCTTTTCCCAGCAGCCCCTACAGGGACGCATCAGGCGACCTCCTCAGGTCGACATCAACTGTTCCGCCCTGGCCCCAGAAAACACAGTTCCTATCAATAGGGTCTAACGCAGGGAAGGATGGGGGCAATTAAACTATTGGTCCGTGGTATGTTAGGAAAAATACAATTTTCTTAAAAATTTTTATTTGTCCCGACAGGATTCCTTACCACGGACTAATGTACAGGAGCCTCAGAGTTAGGAGGCAAGGAATAGACCCCTGTAGGTGAGGTATGAGGACTGCGAAGAGGGGTAAGGCCTGTTGGGGAACAGTGCTACAATAAAGGTGAATAAAAAATAGGGTGGTCAGACAACACTTACCTAGATAACATCTTCCTGACCAAGCAGTCCATGAGGGGATAAGGATTTGAGACACTATACCCCTGCCGTGCCATATGGATTGTGCCGTGCCTTTAGATCCTCTGTTGGGCGACCACGACGGGACCGAGCTTGAACCTTACCTGAGGAAACAGTCCTTGAGGTAGTGGGTCGTGAAGGTCGACTGCCTTGTCCATACCACTGGTCTCAGCACCTGGCCGACCGCCATGTTCCTATCGAAGGCGAACAAGGTGCCGTTGCCCCTGATGTAAAGAGGCTTGGCCGACCAGGGGGAGGGTTCACCCTTCGTAAAGTACATAAGACCTACGGATTCAGAAGGAGATCGTGTTCTTCGAGACCGTCCCCTTCACTTTCCCTGTAGACACGAACAGGCTCTTGATAGCCAGGCGGAGGGCAGAGGTCCTTGAGAGATATTTCCGCACCGCCCTCACAGGGCACAAAAGCAGGTCCTCCGGGTCATTTGTCCCAGGGATGGCAGGGATGGACTGCGGGTCAGCTACCGTCGGGTTTTGTGTCTTCGCCACGAAGGAGGGGATAAATTTGAAAACCAGCTCTTTCCCCACGTGTGAGTGGGAGACATCCGCTGCAAGCCCATGGAGTACGCATACCGTTTTGGACGAGGCCAGGGCGAGAAGGAACACTGTCTTGAGGGTGAGCTCCCTGTCCGTAATTCACCGTAGAACCTCAAATGGAGGCTCTTCAGGGCATGAAAGACCTTGATGACGTCCCATGTGGGTGCCTTGAGGGCCCGGGGGGGAATGCCTGCTTGAACCCCTTTATCAGCATTGAGAGCCACTTGAAGGAGAGGGTTCACCCTTCGTAAAGTACATAAGACCTACGGATTCAGAAGGAGATCGTGTTCTTCGAGACCGTCCCCTTCACTTTCCCTGTAGACACGAACAGGCTCTTGATAGCTAGGCGGAGGGCAGAGGTCCTTGAGAGATATTTCCGCACCGCCCTCACAGGGCACAAAAGCAGGTCCTCCGGGTCATTTGTCCCGGGGATGGCAGGGATGGACTGCGGGTCAGCTACCGTCGGGTTTTGTGTCTTCGCCACGAAGGAGGGGATAAATTTGAAAACCAGCTCTTTCCACCCGTGTGAGTGGGAGACATCCGCTGCAAGCCCATGGAGTACGCATACCGTTTTGGACGAGGCCAGGGCGAGAAGGAACACTGTCTTGAGGGTGAACTCCCTGTCCGTAATTCACCGTAGAACCTCAAATGGAGGCTCTTCAGGGCATGAAAGACCTTGATGACGTCCCATGTGGGTGCCTTGAGGGCCCGGGGGGGTATGCCTGCTTGAACCCCTTTATCAGCATTGAGAGCCACTTGAAGGAACCTAGGTTCAACCCTTTGAGGAAGAAGACCTGACCCAGGGCCGCCTGGAATTCCTTTCACTGCCAGACCTGACATACCAGGAGACTGGGATTGAGGCATTGAGGGGCTTTATGCCCTCCATGGCGCACCATTCGCCAAAAGCCGCCCACCTTACCTAGTATATGGCTCTAGAGGATTGTCTGATGTTACCTGTCATCTAAGTGGCTGCCCTTCTAGAGTGCCCCTTCCTTCTTAGCAAATGCTATAGTCTCCACGCACGAAGGGAGAGGTTTGGGAGGCCTTCGTGGAAACTCCGGAAGTGTGGCTGTCTTAGCAGGTCTTGTCTCAGCGGTAGGAGCCGCAAAAGTTCCACCACTAAGGACTTTAGGTCTGAGAACCACTCCTTTTTGGGCTACCACGGGGCCACCAATGTCATCCTTGCTTGTCTTGCCTTTCGAAGACGGTTTATGGTCTGCCGTAAGAGACTAAATGGAGGAAAAGCGTACACATCAAGGCCGTCCCTTGGGTGTTGGAACACTTCCTCCATTGCTGCTGTTGGGTCTGGCTTTGGAGCGCAAAAGACTGGCAGTTCTGCATTCAGCCTCATCGCAAAGAGGTCCATACAGGGAGAGACCCACTTTCTTATCATTGTCTTTGCTACTTCCGGATGTAGAGACCACTCTGCCGCCAACACCTGTTCCCTTCTGCTGAGCCTGTCTGCAACGACATTCCTCTTCCCAAAATATATCTGGCAGTCAGGGAGATGGCATTGTCCTCAGCTCATTCCAGGATCTCCACAAATAGGTCGTGAATCTGATGGGAGCGCAGGCCGCCCTGTTTCTTGATGTAGGCAATGACGGTGGCATTGTCGCTCATCAGGGCTACTCTTCTCCCCATCAATAAGCTTCCCATCTCGAGGACAGCCCTCTGCACTACCAGAAGTTCAGGCTAGTTTATGTGAAGAGCCTTCTCATCCAGAGACCAACGACCTGCGGCCGTTCTGTCTGGCAGATGAACTCCCCATCCCTCCCTGGATGTGTCCGTGAACAGGAGGACCTCCAGAGGAGTGTGTCATATATAGGACAAATAATGTAACAGAAATAAAGCAAAAGCGCAGGAAGAAGGGCGGATATTGCCGACGTATGACTTCGTCTCCCTGATCCATGGGTTTTGTGGGAAGCAGTTTGAGCGGCTTTCAATTTTACTTGGTTTGCGATGACCCAAGCACGCGTGTACTGAATCTGTTTCCATGTCAACAGGTACACTAGGGAGAGGGGACACAGAGTGAGAACCAGTATGGTGCGGTTACATTACCTGCCACTGCTACCCTTAGGTGAGACAAGCCCTCAAACCACCCAGCAATGTAGGGGAAATAAGAACGCCAAGATTATGTGAGTAGAAGGCCAGTCAAGTTCGAGTCCTACTCGTGAGTGGGCAAAACTCACTAGGCCCACCGGCCAACCACAACCATGGCGGAGTCCATACGCCATAAGATGTCCAATAGTTTCTCTTAATTATTATAATCTGAAGCATGTAAATGTCTCCCTGAGTGTCCGTTCTCCCCGTGTGTAATTATTGTATTAGTTAAAAGTTAATTCCATTGTATTTGACCGATGAAATCATTTAATAGCCAGCGAGAAACTTATAATTCTTCTGTTATGTAATATCAAGATTTAAAGTTCTAATTCACTTGCTTTGAAGAAGATTTACGCTCATTTTGTTGTGAAAATTAAATTAGACAATAAATCCTCTTACGATGTAGCAAGCGTCTAATTTACTGCCTCCAATCATGTATTATTATGTAATTAACCCACGCCCTGTAACAAGTGTCCAGTAGTGAGACCCCTACTAGGGTGTTCCTTGGGTCCAACCACCACTGGAGGGCCTCCTTGGTTGACTGGGACTGGGAATGCTTCACTGACGTTCAGCTTGCTGCTTGAACCTGCACTTCTTTTAGGTCACAGTTAACAGGACGTACCATCAACCTTCCTCTGGGGACGAATTTCTCCAAGGACATCAGGCGTCCTACTAGCCTCTGCCACTCCTTCAGTGATGCAGGCTCTCCTTTGATGAGAGGTCTCGATAGTTGTAGTTTCCGGTCCGGAAGGCTCTGACCTGCACAGAGCATATTTCCATTCCCAGGCACACCGTTCTCATGGTTAGTGAGGGCCGTGACTTCTCCCAGTTGAAAACCACCCTGAGTTCTGTACAAAATGCCACTAAACTGTCTTTCTGCTTTGACAACTCCTCTCAGGACTTCGAAAGGAGTAACCAGTCGTCGAGGCACCTCATAGTCTCACCCCTCTCTTATGGGTCCACTGTGAGACTAAGGAAAAGACTCTGGTGAAGACTTGAGGCGCGGTCGACAGGCCAAAGCATAAGGTGCGGAACTGGAAGACTTCTTCTCCCCACTTGAACTTGAGGAATTTCCTGCTGGACGGGTGTACTGGGATCCGGAAGTAGGCATCCTTAAGGTCCAGGGATAGCATGAAATTCCCTTCCTTGATAGCTGTCAGAACCATCCTAGCCATTTCCATCCTGAAAGAGGGCTTGGCGACGAACCTGCTGAGGGCCAAGAGGTCGATGACTGGGTGCCACACACCCAAGGCTTTCTCCACCAGGAACAGACGGCTAAAGAATATCAGTCGACCGGGGGCCACGGGCTGCATGGCTCCCTTGAGCAGCAGGTCCTGAAATTCGCTTTCTAAGACCTTCGGAAGTGTTTCCTCCTTGGGGTGCAGGGAAGTGGCTTCAAGCCCCGCCATCAGGGGCGGAGGAGAGTCTCAGAAGGGGATTCAGTATTCGTCCCTCAAGACCTGTACCGTCCATTGGTATGCTCCTTCCCTCATCCAATTTCTCCACCTTGTTGAGAGGCATACCCCTACTCCCAGAGGGCACAATGGAGAGGAGCCTTGTCCCCTACTTCCGCTTGGAGAAACAGCCACTATGTGCCCCTCGGTTGGTTGGGGCTCTGTGACTGTGGTTTCCCCAGGTTGACTTCTGGACTCCTGAGGGAAGCTGAGCTGGGGGGGGGACCCAGGGGGAGGTAGGCAGCATGAGAGGTCAGCTGCCTGACTGGACCCTAGTCCTGCTGTGCTCCCGTGGCCGGTATTGGGGGCGTGATGATGACGAAGATGTCTTGTGGAGCATCACGTTGTAGCTCTCTTTAATACATTTGTCAATCGCCTCTTCCCTCTGGTTTTCTGGGAAGAGCGCCTCTCTAATGATGTTAGCGTTCCTGGGCGCCCTCAACACCCTGTCCGGTTGTTTCTTGAGCATCTCGTGGAGGATGACCTCGCTCCTTCGCAGCACCCAGTTCGAGGCCAAGGTATAGAATTGGCCAGCCAAAAAGGAGATGGCCCTCAACCCTGAGACTAGCAGCTCAACGAACTGATCCTTCGCCATCCTGCTCCTGACGTTATCCAGGGCAAATGATATGAGGGCCGTGGACCAGAGGTCCAACCAGGAAGCCTTGTCCCCAGAGGTCCAACCAGGAAGCCGTGTCCCCAGAGGCCCAAGCGGCCGCTTCCACGGCCGTTGCCTCCTGCACTGAGAAGCTCACGGCCCCACCAGACAGTCTCCCCTCCATGTCTCCCGATGCTAGGGAAGCCAGGTTTCCCTCTGAATATCTGTGTCCTTGAAAGCCCCCCCCCCAACCCCCGGGGTGTGAAAGCACCTGTGCTTTACTTACGGGAAGGGCAGGAGCTTCGCTAGATTGAATCTGTTCAGTCCTCTTGATTCTGTGGTGGCAGCAGTGATCCTCTGAAAACTCTGACGGATGCTCTGGGAAATGGGTAGGACCAACAAGTCTCCCGTCTCCCTCGGGGTTCCGAACCGGTGCTCCAAGCCGGTGTAGTGGGGTTATGCTTGCACCGGTGCGGGCCCGGGAACATCAGTGAGCTTCCTAATGAGGCCCAGCACTCTCCAGAAGGATGACACCACCTCGACACCACCTCCGAAGCCTACTCTCTACTATTGGGAGCTCAACTGGGTGGACCTTCCCATGGGGATGGCGACTGAACATCTCGGATATCCTGTCGAAGGAGTCTTACGCCGCTCTTCTTCTCTTCGGCTCCACTTCGCCGCAGGAGCAGAGTCCAGAGACACAGAGCTGTAAGACAGGGGCCTAGAGGAATGGCGTCCCCTATCGTGGCCCTCTGTCCCCTCTCGATGTGACTGATCGTCGGTGGCAGGGAGCGGGTAGGCAGCGGCAGCCATTGGAGGAAAATCCTCCAAAGGGGCTGGGGGAATGGAGTTCGCCGTTCCCCACACCTGAAAAGCATCCCTCAACAGAGACCTGAACAGGATATTCGGGGTGCCTGAATAGGTCTCTTGATCCAACGAGGCTTGATCAGCGCCAGGGAGCCGCTGTGCGGGGGCCAAGGTTGTCGCCTCGAGGGCGGATAACAGGCAGTAAGGACGCGCCGGGGAGCAGGTTGGCGGCTGTTTAAGCCACGCCACTGGTGGTAGAATGGATCGGACCACGTGGTTACCACGAGTAGCCGCTGACCGGGAAGGAAAATCACCCACTGAGAGAGCCGCGCAACCCTGGAGCAGGCGCTCACAATTGGACAAAACATCCGGCAAGGTCCCAACGACCTTCTCTGTGGCCTTCCTTGGAGAAGGGGAGGATGAGATGCAGGCTGACCCGCTCATTTTAAAGGGATCTTGAACCATGGCCCAGGAAGGCAAGACACGAGGTTCCGTCTCGGACACAAAAGATGCCTCCTCTTTTACCGCAGGCCACACCGGAGACAGAGAAAGATCCAACACACTAGGCACTGATGAACAGGCCAAAGTAGTACGGGAACCATTACCCTTCCCCAAGGGCGACTTGTTCCTCTTGGCCTTCTTTTTCTTCTTCTCGGCCATCTTGGCCCAATGGGCATCACTGCAGCAAACACACTTGTCACACGTGTCGTTCGGGGCACACTCACGGCACTGACACGAAATACACAAAACATGGGGATATACCACCACGTGGGACAGGAAAGCTGCACGCAGCTTCCCGTTCACACCTGGCCAGCAATGTTACACACGCACAGATTCCATGCTAGGAAATCGTAGTTAAGACAGAACAACTTGAGTAACACACGCTACGAGCACAAAGGAAAACACTAACGATCCCGAGAGAAGCAGAAAGTCGACAACATATGCATACGACCAGAGGTGTAATGGTTGATGGGGACCTGAGAAGTGAGAAGGTCGCCTGAGGCCTCTCTCTAGGGCATGCTGGGAAAACAAGAGAGGTCAGAGTCGCGCACGTGAAGAGTGGGTTAGGAGGGTATAGGCCTCTTGGTTGGGGAAAACTCTGGTCGGGGACCGGGCGCTCAAGAGGTCTCCTATACATTAGTCTGTGGTAAGGATTCGTGTCGGAACAAATATATATTGTTTTTTGAAGTTTTAATGGTTTATATATGAAAGCTTTATTTTAATGTTCTTTGTTCGAATTGTTAATTACTTTTCTTGTAGTTTATTTCCTTATTTCCTTTCCTCACTGGGCTATTTTCCCTGTTGGAGCCATGGGCTTATAGCATCTTGCTTTTCCAACTAGGCTTGTAGCTTAGCAAGTAAAAATGATAATGATGATAATAATAATAATAATATTATATATACAGTATCTCTCTCTCTCTCTCTCTCTCTCTCTCTCTCTCTCTCTATATATATATATATATATATATATATATATATATATAGATATATATACACACACAAGTGTGCGAGTGTAACAAAAAGTTGTGAATGCTGAATCCCATGAAAGTTAAAGACTGAACGAGTTGATAGATCAGTCTGAGTCATATATTTGGCAAGGTTTGAAGTCCGCTTATAAATGGCAGAGGCAAGGGACAGTGACATTGCCCTAGCAAGCAGGATAATGCCCTAAAGATTGACTATATATTCATATGATCAGCGCCGAACCCACTTTCCACCCAAGCTAGGACCAGGGACAGCAGATTAATGGCTGCTAATGACTCAGCAGATAGGCCTATAGGCACCCCCAAAACCCCAATATTTAGCTCAAAAGGATAGTGAGGTTGCAGACACTAAAGGAACTAACGAGTTTGAGCGGGACTCGAACTTCAGTCTGGTGATCACCGCAGAGACATTACCAATTGGCTGAGAAATTGAGATAACGTAGATGCGCTAAAAAGGGTTAGACAGAGAATATTCTTTAAAGATGGAAAGAGAGGGCGCAATATTTATGACGGTTCGAATTTTTACTGATGGATGCAGTTGCTATTATGTATAATTCTAATGTTGAAATGTAAACATAAAAACAATTGTAGGTAAATCATCTTTATACTCATATGAAACTAAAACTATTCACATATTTTCCCAGGGTGAGTCTTCATAATAAATACCATTTAAATGGGCATAAAATAAAGTACCATACGGAACGCTAAACATGAAACAAAACAACAAAAGCGCAAAAATCATAAATAATAGGAGGTTGCAATTAAAGTCAGCGACTTCTTTATTAACCGTCAAAGAAAAAAAAGAGGTAATAAGTAAAACGCCACACCATTTCTCAAAACATTCCTTGCCACTTCGGCGATAAAGGTGAAAATACAATCCAACCCCCTGGATATTGACTACTGCATGACGGTACAAGTAAATGTCTTGTATCAACACGAAGCGGGCCTCGAAACGGGGTCCCTAGCTGAGTGTTATATTCCCACAATGAACGATACACGTGCGTCCCTCATTGAATTTTAATTGAATATCGATTTTTTCCCAGAGTACAATGAATGGGCCATAGTAGAGTTCTTTTTCTTGACACGCTTTTAATGGGCTGATGACAAATCACGTGCTTTACGTTGTACGAGTTATGATTTGTGCTAAATGTACCAAAAAAATTACATTTGATAAACAGCTGTAACATACACACACGCACACACACGTCTGTAATTAAGAATATGTCTTTTAAACATTCACACAAATGTAGTGGTAAACACATCAGTTGACGTAATAAAAACAA
>NC_090743.1:60986754-61004254 GCF_036898095.1 Palaemon carinicauda
TTACATGATGAAAAGTTTGAGAGGTGCGTTTTACTTTTTCTCTTCTTCAGAAGTTTCAAACCATTAACAATACGCTGTTTATTCCAGGGCATTAGTTTATTCATTCATTACTGCCGTACTAACAGTTTTGTTTACTTTTTCGTATGACATGGTTACTACTGATATCATTAAAATACAACAATTAGAATTATGGTATTAGTATTGATATAAACAATCAGTAGTATCAACAGCTAATACAAAATTGGTAGCTACTGGCATTAGCAATGAACGGACTAGCAAAAGCAATGAACGGTCTAGCAAAAGCAATAAACGCCTAAACACAACGATATTTGAAAATATTTATTATTCTTTCTATTTATTTATTGCATTGATACTTCTTTCCCTAACCCCGCCCCCCTTCAATTATCTCCACATCCACAAAATTAACCTTTAACTGGTCACCTGTCGTTTGAGATACTAATTTAGGAAATTTAGGCCCATCTGAAGAAGGCAGTGATTATAGCCTGAGAGGAGAGAGAGAGAGAGAGAGAGAGAGAGAGAGAGAGAGAGAGAGAGAGAGAGAGAGAGTGAGAGAATCAAAATGTATTCCATAAAAATATAAACATCTTGATTGGGTAATTATAAAGTTTTCAATATATTCTTTATGGAATACATTTTGATTCTCTCTCTCTCTCTCTCTCTCTCTCTCTCTCTCTCTCTCTCTCTCTCTCTCTCTCTCCTGCTGGATCGAACATTGGTCCCTCCCTTTGTGAGCTGAATACGCTTCTTCCTCTATTAATGTGCCTTTTCCCCATTTGTATGGGGGTAAGCACGGTTGCCTTACCACTTGATAATAAAATCTGATACCAAAACCACAAAGTTACAACAAAGAAGCACTTGTAAAGAATTATGAATGAATAAAACTACCTATTTATATACAGAAACAAGAAAGCAATAAAAAAGTATCAATGAACCAAATAAACCAGCTAAACAAAAAACCCTCGTCTAGTCCTTTGATACCTTAGTGCTTCTTTTTTCCCTCTTTCTCATCTTCCTCCTCCAATCACTTTCATCATGGACTGGTAATTGAAGCATTAGTCCATGCCTCGATTGTCATTTGTGTACGGGGGGGGGGGGGTTGAGGACCAATTGAATACCCCTCCCCGAGGATAGTCTACGTACGTGGGAGGGGATGGAAGGGGTAGGGTGGGATATGGGTTACATGATCCCATGAAAGAAAAATACAGTATTATTCCAAGATCCCAAGCAAGTAAATCTCTCTCTCTCTCTCTCTCTCTCTCTCTCTCTCTCTCTCTCTCTCTCTCTCTCTCTCTCTCTCTCTCTCTCTCGGTGAGCCTTATATGCACAAGGATTAGGTAATCTCTTATTATGAAGCCTTGGTTCAATGTAAACAGAAATAAATTGACAGCACCTGCCCGTGATTGAATGCATATACAGTAAGTAATTAAATCCCGTGCACAGTTTTGTTCCCTTAATCCCTTTTTTTTACAAAGAAAAATAATGGCATATACCTAAAAAGATAAGTAAAGGGAAAATTATATGAGAAATTCAACTTATATTAGATATTTGTAAATCAGATATTGATTCATCCAATAAATACTACATTCAAATGAATGCCAACAAGTACACAGCACACAAGATATGGAAATGACGCGAAATAAAATTTCGTTCACACTATAAATTTTTCTTTTTAACTTAAGCGTAAATGTAAAATAAATAAATGAATGCGTGAGTAACTAAATAAAAGAAAGCAAGAAAGATCTGGCTAACGACCAGGCACTTGAGGGAAGTTGCAAAAACAAGCAAACGAAAATACACCACAAGAATTGGAACAACTGTTTATGTTTACAATTTTGACATTCTTCGACCTGAACCTCAATGCTTAGTAGAAGAAAAAAGACAGCCAAATATACATAAAAATATGAATAAAACACCTTAGAATTTATAAAACAAAAAACAATTCACATTATTTATATTTTGCTGAATTATTATTTTCCTGTGTTAACACTAAGACCACAGCAACAAGGCACCTTTATTTAAGTAAAATTTTACATTACTAACTAATGCTTAACTTTCCAAAATATTCCCTACCATGATTAGCTATATAGCTAACTGCCCTCATTCTTCTTTCACCCATCTTCCCTATGAGCTTAAAAAATCATTACTATACATAAAATATATTATCACAAGAGAAGCCATATTGGGAAAAGGACAAAAACATTTCGTCTCACCAAATACTCATCCTGTAAATATGAACCAAAACCAACCCAATAACACAAAACAAAAACAAAAAGTCAGAAGAATCCTATAATAAACAAAAGGAATAAATGAAACATCTACGCGATGCTCTCACATCTCCCCCCCCCCCCCCCATCAAAACCTAACAAGAAACGAATCGTTGAGAGTAAGGAAAGCGAAACGCCATCCATCCAAGTCAAACATTGCACAGCATATCTAGAAGGGCAACGAACCTAAAGGGGATATGATTTTACTAAACGTGCTGAAACGACACTCTTCTCATTAATCCTCTTCATTTGATCATGGTTCTCTTGATTCTTGGAATTAATGATTTAGGGTTACGCCATTTGACTGTGTCACCACAGAGTGAAGGTCGGGGGTGAAATTATGAAAATGTATTGGATACGGTCCTTATTACGCTAGGCCACACTTTTCCACCTTACTTCTCTTCTTCTTTGTTTTTATGAGGTTTTTATAGTTTATATATGAAACATCTATTCAAATGTTACTGTTCCTAGAGTATTTTATTTTAATTGTTAATTATTTACCTAGTTTGTTCATTTCCTTTCCTCACTGGACTATTTTGCCCTGTTGGAACCCTTGGGCTTATAGCTCCCTCCTTTTCCAATTAGAGTTGTTGCTTAGTTAGTAGTAGTAGTAGTAGTAATAATGCTGTTCGTACTACCGCTAGAGAGTTATGTGTTCATTTGATTGGCCAAACAGTACTACATTGGCTCCTTCCCTCTGGTTACGGTTAGCTTTCCCTTTGCCTACACATACACCGAATAGTCTGGCCTATTCTTTACATATTATCCTCTGTCTTCATACAACTGACAACACTGAGATTACCAAAGAATTCCTCTTCACCTAAGGGGTTAACTACTGCACTCTAATTGTTCAGTGGCTACTTTCCTCTTGGTAAGGGTAGAAGAGACTCTTTAACTTTGGAAAGCAGCTCTTCTAGGAGAAGGACACTCCAAAATCAAACCATTGTTCTTTAGTCTTGGGTAGTGCCATAGCCTCTGTGCCTTTGTCTTCCACTGTCTTGGGTTAGAGTTCTCTTGCTTGAGGGTACACACGGGAACACTGTTCTATCTTATTTCTCTTCCTCAAAATTTGTAAAGTTTTTATAGTTTATATTGAAAATATTTATTTTAATGTTACTATTCTTAAAATATTTCATTTTCCCTTGTTTCCTTTCCTTGCTGGGCTACTTTCCCTGTTGGGGCCCCTGGGCTTATTGCATTCTGCTTTTCCAACTAGGGTTATAGCTTAGCAGGTAATAATAATAATAATAATAATAATAATAAGTGACAGTATTATGGAAGGCTATAATAATAATGAGTATGACAATAATAACAACTGAGACAGGAATCTTGAGAAGGTATGAAATATGTATCGATTTATTATATATAATCTTAAAGTAACACAAAAACATAGTGGCCACTGAAACTCCACAACAAATAAACACGAGATATATATATATATATATATATATATATATATATATATATATATATATATATATATATATATATATATACATATATATATATATATATATATATATATATATATATATATATATATATATATAAACCCGGATTAGCCTTAGGACAGGGAAGCTTCCGGTTCTTTTGAAACGGGCATTCCTGGATATGGAATTTTCCCCTGGGCATGGAAGGTTGCGTTCTAACCTCTAGCGTTGAACCCGTGGGTGCCCAAGGGGAAATCTACTGATAGTACTACGCAATAATCAATCTACCCCCCAGTGGCTTTTACACAAACACCAGACCATGAAAGCTTGCAATTGATAGGTGATTCAAATTCTTGCTTTATATCCCCCTCCCCCCACAAAAATCACTGGCCTCCTGAATGAAAATATTCCAGATTACCGAGTGGGTCTGCCCTTCATGTTCTGTGGTGTTGTTCTAAATTTTCTATTCCTTTATCCTAAACTTCTGTTACCTTTTCGTTAATATGAGATTCGTAGATAAACCAACACGTAATTTTCCAGTTTTTAGAGAGAGAGAGAGAGAGAGAGAGAGAGAGAGAGAGAGAGAGAGAGAGAGAGAGAGAGAGAGAGAGAGAAGACCCACTCCAGTGTTGAAACCTTATAATCTATAGGGAACAAAAGAAGACTTATAATTTACATAATGGAGAAAGAACAGACTATGGTACAAGTCGTGCCTCTATGTATCAATGTCTCTGTATACCTCTAATGACCCAGAATTTAATTCATTCCGGCCTTAATAACCCATAAATTCAATATCTTACTACATTCTTGAAATTATGCCCCAGGACTGCTAATTCAGGATGTATTAACTAACCCATAAATCTATATTGGAATCGTTCCTTGGTGACTCAAAAATCTTTTATAATCTCGACATAATGTTTTTTTTATTCATAATTCAAAAATAAGGGGACTATATTCTACATTCATAATAAATCCAAAATCAATAATAGATCATTGTCAATTTATCTACTTAAAACATATCTAAAACCTTGTTTTACTGACTTAAAAATAAAGATTTATTTCAACGTTTTCTAAATCTCCTCTTATAGGGGATTTGATGCCTGCACATGAGGTGTGCCTCACAGACAGTCCTCTCCGGTTAAAATGCAACACACTACCGACCAAGCCACGATGAACGTATTCTTGAAGTCCATTATCCCCAAAGATATTATTTCAATCTGGTCTTAGTGACCCAAGTTACTATTTCAATCTGGAACTTCTCATCAGGGATTGCTTTTTCATGGAGTTTTATATAAAAGTGAATTCTAACTACTGTCATCCTTCAATTAAAATAGACTATTGACCACCATTGATCACGTGATATATTGGTTTCGCAGAACACTATCAATAAATCAATACACTTACAGGATTTATCAATCAAAATTAACTACGTTGAAAAATCTGAAAATCCTATTTCAAATGTAATACAACCATTGAATTGCAAATAAATCCTTTTGGCTGCAGAGGGAAAAGAATCAGCTTAGTAGCACTGCGCTAAAAATTTTACAGATGTATCTGTAACTGTTTTATTTAGCTGTACGTCAGTTTATCTTCAAAGGTTGACTAGTTCAAGAAAATTACGAGACTAACGGGGGCGGAGAACTACGTTTAAGATCAAATATTCATTACTTAACTTCTACAAAAATAACGCACCTGTAAACAGTAGGTTAAAAGTAGGGAATTGCCTCGCCAAAGTCCTCTCACGTATGATAATGGAATTTGGGTCGTATGACCTGGTGAGGAATCACCTCGTCAAGTCCCTCAAATGTATGAATAATCGAATTTGGGAGGTATGACCAGGTGGGGTTTACATCGCCAAGCCCTTACAAAATGGTTATTCTGTTACATAATATAAATCATTTACATAAAATTTACAATAATTGGATTGTAAAAATCTAGGATATATATACATTCAAGTAAAACTTAAAAAAATATTGCTTAAGTTTCTTTTTGAATAAATCAGAACTAACATTTATACATTTTCTTATTTCCAGAGGTAGTTTGTTCCAGCAAGCTGGGCCCCTTATTGCCATTGAGCGTGAACCCAAATCCGTTCGATAGCTGTCTACATATAGATTTTCATTCTGTCTGGTTAATGCATTCCTACAATTACCAAATGTAGGAAATGTGTATAGCCAGTTGGGATATTCTTTTCTCAAACTTTTAAAAACAAAAACACAAACATCGTACGTACACTTTTCTTTTAATTTTATCCACTTTAATTGCTGGAGGGTTGGGGTGATGTGATCGTGTTTTTTTTTCACCCCAATAACGGCTACTCTACCTGCAAAGTTTTGGATTTTTTGAGCTTTTTCTATGTGCATATCATTAGTTGACCCCCATATCTTAATACAGTAGTTTATTACACTCAAGACCAGACTTTCCACAATCAAAGCTCGAGTCGTATCATCAAAGTAATCTTTTACTCTACTTAGATACATTAGAATGCCACTAACCTTTCTACTCAGCTCGTCGATGTGAGTACTGAATGTCATGTACCTGTCCATGTGTAGACCTAGATTTTTCACATGTTGACTTATCTTTATTTCATCACCATCGCATTCTATTATAATGTCATCTGGAATTTTGCTAATATACTGTGAGCTACCCACAAACATGCACTGTGTTTTGGTGGCATTTAATAATAGCCCTTTTCTTAGAAAATATTTCTTAATTTTGAGCAATATTAGTCCAGCCCTTTTAATCAAACCATCTAAATTTTCTATTTGATCAACCAAAAGAACTTGGGTGTCATCAGCATATTGAATTAGGAGGCAGTTTTCTATGTATTTAATCATGTCATTAACGTAGAATAAAAACAGAATTGGACCTAGGACAGATCCCTGTGGGACCCCAAATTCAACCTTTTCAATGCAAGAATTTACGTCTCCTAATCTAACTACCTGACTTCTATCCTTCAAGTAATCCTGAAACCAGAACGTATCAATGTAATGTTCCTTAAGAGATTTACACAATTCATCATGGTTGACACTATCAAATGCCTTTGATAGGTCGCATAAAATTAATATGGAAACTTTTTTTCTATCAATATTTTTATAAATTTCATCTGTTAATTTCATCAAAGCTGTTTCTGTTGATAAACCTTTACGGAATCCATGCTAAGTGCTAGAAATCAAATTATTTTTTTTTTCTAGATGTTCCATTAACTGATTACATACAATCTTTTCTATTACTTTCGATATTACTGGAAGGATAGAAACAGGTCTATAATTACCAGGGTCGTCCTTGTCTCCTTTCTTGTGAAGAGGATCAACGAGGGGTTGTTTCCAAATAGAAGGATATTTCCCAGTTACAATCGATGTATTTATGATAACCGTGATATAATATGCAATAATTGTAAGGGAATCTTTTTAGAAAACTAGTAGGAATACCATCCGTTCCGTAAGCATTACTATTATTCAAACTCTTAACTGTTAATATTATTGTTTCTACTGTAACTGGTTGCGGTCTAAACAATCTTATATTATTGCCAAAATTATTTTGAGTGTTTCTAATATCTTCATTTTCGTACTTTTGTAGAATTTCCTGCGTTTTACCATAAGTTATTTTTCCTACATTAGCAAAGTATTGGTTAAATTGATCTGCTCTAGCTTTTGGGTTGTCGTATTAAATTCTTTTATTTGTTTTAGTAGATACAATATTATTCATAATTTTCCATGATTCTTTGCAGGATTTACTTTTCTTGATCTTGTCTTTGTTATAATAAGCTTTGGCAGTACGCATCTTAGAATTGATGACTTTTTTCATTTCCTGATACGCATTGTTCAGATTTTCATCATGTCTATTTTGTTTAAGCCTTTCTTGCATTTTGTCCCTTTCAAACATACTGTTTTTGAGATCATCGTCTATCCAAGGTGCACTGGGTCTCCTTATTTCCCTCGTGGTTATTGGGGCACATTTATCTAAGGCACTATTATATACGTCATTGAAAATTCCTGTTTGAATATCTGTGTCATAAGTGTGCATGATTGTATCTAAAATTAGTTTTTGGTCTAGCAATGTATTGCACAAAAAAACTGCAGAATAATATTTTAAACACCTAGAGGTTACCGTGACTAGTTTACGCTTTGGCTTCTTAATATCTATGATAAATGAAATACCTCGATTTTAATGACACTTTCCTGCTTGTTTGTTATTAAAACGTCTAGTAGTGTGGATGAGATGGGGCTAACTCTAGTAGGTTTATTAATCACTTGATTTAATTTGGTGACTCTTAAAATATTATGTATCTTTGCTGAACCTAACATCAAATCATCATTTAGATCACCTATTACATAAATTGATTTATTCTTTGGTCATATGCCCTGGTAGGGAATTACCATATCCAGGCCTTCAAATGTATGATAAATCAAATTGGGGAGGATGACCTGGTGGGATTTACCTCGTCAAACCCTCTCATGTATAAATAATGGAATTTGGGACATATGACATGGAAAGGAATTACCGCATCCAAACCTTCAAATGTATGGCAAATAGAGTTGGGGACGTATGCCCTGGTGGGATTTACATCGCCAAGCCCTCTAATTTATGAATAATGGAATTTGGGTCGTATGACCTGGTAGGGAATTACCGCATCCAGGCCTTCATATATTTGATAAATCGAATTGGGGACGTATGACCTCGTGGGATTTACATCGCCAAGCCCTCTCGTGTATGATTAATGGAATTTGGGAAATAGAACCTGGTGAGGAATTATCACATCAAGACCTTCAAATGTATGATTAATTGAATTGGGGACATATGAACTGGTGGGGATTTACCTCGCCAAACCCTCTCATGTATGATTAATGGAATTTGGACCATATAACCTGGTGAGGAATTATCACATCAAGACCTTCAAATGTATGATTAATTGAATTGGGGACATATGAACTGGTGGGGATTTACCTCGCCAAACCCTCTCATGTATGATTAATGGAATTTGGGCCATAAAACCCGGTGAGGAATTATCACATAAGACCTTCAAATGTATGATTATTTGAATTGGGGACATATGAACTGGTGGGGATTTACCTCGCCAAACCCTCTCATGTATGATTAATGGAATTTGGACCATATAACCTGGTGAGGAATTATCACATCAAGACCTTCAAATGTATGATTATTTGAATTGGGGACATATGAACTGGTGGGGATTTACCTCGCCAAGACCTCTCATGTATGATTAATGGAATTTGGGCCATAAAACCCGGTGAGGAATTATCACATCAAGACCTTCAAATGTATGATTATTTGAATTGGGGACATATGAACTGGTGGGGATTTACCTCGCCAAGACCTCTCATGTATGATTAATGGAATTTGGGCCATAAAACCCGGTGAGGAATTATCACATCAAGACCTTCAAATGTATGATTATTTGAATTGGGGACATATGAACTGGTGGGGATTTACCTCGCCAAGACCTCTCATGTATGATTAATGGAATTTGGGCTATATAACCTGGTGCGGAATTATCACATCAAGACCTTCAAATGCATGATTAAGCCTAATTGAATTGGGGACGTATGACCTAGTAGATATTTACCTCACCAAACCCTCTCATGTATGATTAATGGAATTTGGGCCATATAACCTGGTGAGGAATTATCACATAAGACCTTCAAATGTATGATTATTTGAATTGGGGACATATGAACTGGTGGGGATTTACCTCGCCAAACCCTCTCATGTATGATTAATGGAATTTGGACCATATAACCTGGTGCGGAATTATCACATCAAGACCTTCAAATGCATGATTAAGCCTAATTGAATTGGGGACGTATGACCTAGTAGATATTTACCTCACCAAACCCTCTCATGTATGATTAATGGAATTTGGGCCATATAACCTGGTGAGGAATTATCACATAAGACCTTCAAATGTATGATTATTTGAATTGGGGACATATGAACTGGTGGGGATTTACCTCGCCAAGACCTCTCATGTATGATTAATGGAATTTGGGCTATATAACCTGGTGCGGAATTATCACATCAAGACCTTCAAATGCATGATTAAGCCTAATTGAATTGGGGACGTATGACCTAGTAGATATTTACCTCACCAAACCCTCTCATGTATGATTAATGGAATTTGGGCCATATAACCTGGTGAGGAATTATCACATAAGACCTTCAAATGTATGATTATTTGAATTGGGGACATATGAACTGGTGGGGATTTACCTCACCAAACCCTCTCATGTATGATTAATGGAATTTGGACCATATAACCTGGTGAGGAATTATCACATCGAGACCTTCAAATGTATGATTACTTGAATTGTGGACGTATGACCTGGTGGGGATTTACCTTGTCAAGCCCTCTCATGTATGAAATATGAAATTTGGGCCATATAACCTGGTGAGGAATTTCATATTAAGACCTTCAAATGTATGATTAACTGAACTGGGGATGTATAACCTGGTGGGGTTTACTTCGTCAAGCTCTCTCATATATGATTAATGGAATTTTGATCGTATAACTTGGTGAGGAGTTATCCCCCTCCAGACTTTCAAATATATGATTATCTGAATTGGTAATGCATGACTTGGTGGGGATTTACCTCATCAAGCCCTCTGATGTATGATTAATGGAATTTGGGCCATATGACCTGGTGAAGAATTATCACATCAAGACCTTAAAATGTATGATTAATTGTACTGGGGACATATGCCTTGGTGGGGATTCAGATCGTCAAACCTGCTGAGGTGTGATTAACAGAATTTGGGCCACATAACCTGGTGAGGAATTACCACATCAAGACCTTCAAATGTATGATTAATCGAACTAGGGACGTATGACTTGGTAAGGATTCAGCTTGTTAATCCCGTCCATGTGTGATTAACGGATTTTGGGCCATGTGACCTGGTGAGGAATTATCACATCAAGACCTTCATATTTATGATGAATCGAACTTGGGGCGTATGATCTCTCATGTATGAATAATGGTATTTGGGCCATATAACATTGTGAGGAGTTACCATATCAAGACCTTCAAATGTAAGATTACTGCGGACGTATGACTTGTTGGGGATTCAGCTTGTCAGGCCCACTGAGGTGTGATTAACAGAATTTGGGACATATGTCCTAGTGAAGAATTACAGCAACAAGACCTTCAAATGTATGATTAATTAAATTGGGGACATATGATCTGGTGGGGAATTACCTCGTCAAGCCCTCTGATTAATGAATTTGGGCTATATGACCAGGTAAGGAATCACGGCATCAAGACCCTTAAATGTCTGATTAATCAAATTGGGGAGTATGAACTGGTGGGAATTTACCCGTCAAGCCCTCAGATGTATGATTAATGGAATTTAGGCCATATGACCTGGTGGGGAATTACCTCGTCAAGGTCCTCTCATGTATGATTAATCAAATTTGGACCTAATTGCCTGGAGAGGAATGAACTCATCAAGGACTCTCATCTATGATTAATAGAATTTTGGGTATAGCCTGGTGGGTTATTTATGCCATATGAACTGGTGGGGAATTACCTCGTTTATGTCTCTCACATATTATTATTGGAATTGAGGACTTAAGAACTGATGGGGAATTTAGGCCATATAACCTGGTGGGGAATTACCTTACGACCCTCTCACGCACATGATTATTGAAATTAGGTCCAGTACACTATGATTCATGTATCAGCCTCGTGGTGCAGTAGAGGTGTTGAAATAAATTACTAGCGGCCAAACTATACTGCAACACTGCTGAGTTGTTCACTTGTTTTCGTGTGCTAGCTGCCTAGACTTAGCCTAATGGCAGTTCAGCTTTCATTGAGAAAGTATGTATACCGATAATCTCTACCAGAAGACTACTTTTATTATTGTTCAAATTACTATTATCAAAAATTATAAAACTATCAAAAAAATTAAAATTATTATTAGGAGTATTACTACTAAGATGATTAAAATTAGTATTAAAATACAAGGAAGTGTTGTACCTTGCCCACTCAATGGTAGACAGCGAGTTAGCCATTGGCGCTAGAGAGCTGAGCAAACGTCCTACCACTTTGAATGTTGGCGGTGCGGGTTTGTGTTGAAAAGGTAGTTTTTCAAAGTATTCATTCAATCCTGTGCGCATCATGAATCATAGTGTGTACTGCGCTTTAGAGACGTATGACCTGGTGGGGAATTTAGTCCATATGACCTGATGGGGCTTTACTTCAAGGCCCTCTCCCGTATATTATTATTATTATTATTATTATTATTACTATTATTATTAAATGCTAAGCTACAACCCTAGTTGGAAAACCAGGATGCTATAAGCCCAGGGGCCCCAACAGGGAAAGTAGCCCATTGAGGAAAGGGAACAAGGAAAAATAAAATATCTCAAGAACAGTGACAACATTAAAATACATATCTCCTATATAAACTATAAAAACTTTAAGAGAACAAGGGTTAGAGAAATTATAAAGAATAGTGTGCCCGAGTGTAACCTCAAGCAAGAGAACTTTAACCTAAGACAGTGGAAGACCATGATACAAAGGCTATGGCACTACCCAAGACTAGAGAACAATGGTTTGATTTTGGAGCTGCTATACAATGAAATTAAGTACATATGACCTGGTGGGGAATTACCTCAAGGCCCTCTCACATATATGATTAATGATATTGGGGACCTATGACCTGGTGTAAAATTTAGGCCATATGACCAGGTGAGGAATTACCTCGTCAAGACCCTCTCACGTATGATGAATGGAATTTGGGATGTATGGTCTGGTAGGGAATTACCTCGCCAAGTACCTTTATAATTAATGAAATTTGGGCCTAATGACCTTGTAAGATATTACCTTGTCAAACCCTCTCATGCAGACTAATGAAATTTGGCCCTAATTACCTGGTAAGAAATTACCTCCTAGTAGGACACTTCAAAATCAAACCATTGTTCTCTAGTCTTGGATAGTGCCATAGCCTCTGTACCATGGTCTTCCACTGTCTTGGGTTAGAGTTCTCTTTCTTGAGGGTACACTCGGGCACACTATTCTATCCAATTACTCTTCCTCTTGTTTTGTTAAAGTTTTTATAGTTTATATAGGAGATATTTATTCTACTGTTACTGTTCTAAAAATATTCTCTTTTTCCTTGCTTCCTTTCCTTGCTGGGCTATTTTTCCTCTTGGAGCCCCTGAACTTATAGCATCCTGCTTTTCCAATTGGGGTTGTAGCATAGCAATTAATAATAATAATGATAATAATAATAATAATAATAATAATAATAATAATAATAAACCGTTTCATGTATGATTAATGAAATTTGGGACTAATGACCTGGTAAGAAATTACCTCGTCAAACCCTCTCTTGTATGATTAATAAAATCTGGGCAAAATGACCTGATGGGGAATTGCCTCACAACCCTCTCAGATATTATCAATGGAGTTAGGGACGTTTGACCTGGTGGGGAATTTATGACATATGACCTGATGGGGAATTGCCTCAAGACCCTCTCATATATTATCAATGGAATTAGGGAAGTATGACCTGGTGGGGAATTTATGACATATGACCTGATGGGGAATTGCCTCAAGACCCTCTCAAATATTATTAATGGAATTAGGGACGTATGATCTGGTGGGGAATTTATGACATATGACATGATGGGGAATTGCCTCAAGACCCTCTCATATATTATCAATGGAATTAGGGACGTATGACTTGGTGGGGAATTTATGACATATGACCTGATGGTGAATTGCCTCAAGATCTTCTCAGATATTATCAGTGGAATTAGGGACGTATGACCTGTGGGGAATTTATGACATATGACCTGATGGGGAATTGCCTCAAGACCCTCTCAAATATTATTAATGGAATTAGGGACGTATGATCTGGTGGGGAATTTATGACATATGACATGATGGGGAATTGCCTCAAGACCCTCTCATATATTATCAATGGAATTAGGGACGTATGACTTGGTGGGGAATTTATGACATATGACCTGATGGTGAATTGCCTCAAGATCTTCTCAGATATTATCAGTGGAATTAGGGACGTATGACCTGTGGGGAATTTATGACATATGACCTGATGGGGAATTACCTCAAGATCCTCTCAGATATTATCAATGAAATTAGGGATGTATGACCTGGTGGGGAAATTATGACATATGACCTGGTGGGAAATTACCTCAAGACCCTCTCACGTATATGATTAATGAAATTGGGGACTTATGACCTGGTGGGGAATTAACCCAAGGCCCTCTCACATATCAATGGAATTAGGCACGTATGACCTGGTGGGCAATTACTTCAAGGCCCTCATACGTATATGATAATGAAATTGAGGACGTATGACCTGGTGGGGAATTACTTCAAGACCCTCTCACATATATGTTTAATGAAATTGGGGACGTAGGACCTGGTGGGGAATTACATCAAGGACATCTCTCATATATGATTAATGAAATTGAGGGCCTATGACCTGGTGGGAAATTTAGGCTATATGACCTAGTAAGGAATCACCACCTCGTCAAGCTATTTCATGTATGATTTTTTTAATTAGGGATGGTTAACCATGGTGGAGAATTTAGGCCATATGACCTGGTGTGGAATTACCTCGTCAAGGACCTCTCACATATGATTGATAGAAATGGGGACGTATGACCTTGAGGGGAATTTAGGCCATGCAACCTGATGGGGAATTACCTTAAGGCCCCCTCACGTGTATGATTAATAAAAATGGGGATGTATGCCCTGATTGGAATTACCTAAAGGCTCTATCACGTATAGGATTAATAAAATTGAGGACCTATGAACTGGTGGGGAATCTAGGCCATGTAACCTGGTGAGGAATTAACTCCTCAAGCCCCTCTCATCTCATGTATGATTAATGGAATTTGGGGAGTATGACAAGGTGGAGAATTACCTCGTGAAACCCCTCTCAGGTAGGTTTAATGGAACTGGGGACGCATGACCTAAGTGGGGAATTTAGGCTGTATGACCAGGTGGGGAATTACCTCGTTTAGGGCTCCTCACGTATGATTAATGGAATGGGGGGCATATAACCTGTTAGGGCATTTATGCCATATGACCTGGTGGAAAATTACTTTGTCAAAGCGGAAATGACCATTGTGACCAGTACAGGAATTACGGCAATAAATAATGTGACCTGTAATTGAATTGTGGAAATAACCACTGTGACCGGTATTAAGACTGCAGAAATGACCATTAGTATTACAAACAAAGGAGTATCAAAGCCAGTAAAAAACAATATATTGCCAGCATCACACTGAAGCCATAAATGGTTGACTTTATACGCACGTGACAAATAAAGACATATTAAAGAAAAAATGTAAAGAAATCCAGACAACAAAATTATTTTTTAAAAAATACTATAAAAATAATTAGGAAAATATCAATGTAAGAAAATGTATTTGTTTTTTGAAAAATAGTAAATATAATTTTTAATCAAGGAAAAATCAACTGAAAATAACACGCGGGAGCTTTTATGCTATAACATGATTATCAAAAACGTAGTCTAGAAAACAAATGCTATGAAAGCAAAAATAAATGCTGTGTGCAATGAGTTCTTGTGACACTAATAATCCCTTCGCTGTCTCTTTCTCTTTCTTTGTCTCACCCAGAACTTATCTTCAAGGAACAATAATGTTGTCGACAGTCTCTGTGCTTCCTTCTTTTCCGTGCTCTCTCTCTCTCTCTCTCTCTCTCTCTCTCTCTCTCTCTCTCTCTCTCTCTCTCTCTCTCTCTCTCATAGATCTTTTAAAGGAACCATAATATATATATATACATATACATATATACATATATATATATATATATATATATATATGTGTGTGTGTGTGTGTGTGTATATAAAGAAAGAGAGAGAGAGAGAGAGAGAGAGAGAGAGAGAGAGAGAGAGAGAGAGAGAGAGAGAGAGAGATGATTTTTTTTTTTGCATCACTAATATAACATGTGATGCACGACATCTGCCCTAAAGCAAGGTTCTTATCCAATTGCCTTTCATCTTCAGGGTCCCTCCCTCAATGGACCATATGAGCCCCTGTTTGTACGAAGCCTGCTTAATGCAAAAACAAATAACCACGACAAATAACCTTCATTTCCTGTTTTTGTAAAATGCTCGTGAACCAGTTTAGTTTGACGTAAACATTTGACAGGTTCAAATGGCTCTTACATTCTCTGAATGAAAACACACATCATTCTCGACGTTTTCCTTAACATTTGTCAGTAATTAAATCCATACTACTACTACTACTACTACTACTACTACTACTACTACTACTACTAGAACTAATACTACTACTACTACTATTACTACTACTACTACTACTTACTAAAATCCATAACTAAATTCTAAATTGCTGAAAAACAAGTCTTAGTTACTAAAGCAACAACCACCAAATCTATAATCATCTTGAAACATGAACAAATACACCACAATAAAAAAAAGCAATTACCAACGGAATTAAAACTCAGAAATATAAACAAATACACCTCACAATACAAACAACAATTATTAAAGCAATTAAAAATCACGAAATTTGAACAAATGCACCTCGAAATAAAAACAAAAATCACAAAAGGATTTATAATTAACAAAAAATTAATAAAGACACCTCACAATAAATATTATAATCACAAAAGGAATTGAATTACACGAAACATGAACAAGGACACCTCACAATAAAAACAACAATCACAAAAGGAATTAAAATTCACGAAACATGAACAAACACACCTTAAAATAAAAATAACAATTACAACAAGAATTAAAAATCACGAAACATTATCAAAGACACCTCACAATAGGAGCAACATTAAAATATTAAAAATCCCAATACATGAACAAATACATTTCACAATAAAAGCAACACTCACAAAAAAGGAATTAAAAATCACGAAACCTGAACAAAGACACCTCACAATAAAAACAACACGCACAAAAAGGAAGTAAAAATCACGAAACATGAACAAAGAAAGCTATTAATAAAAACAACTCACAAAAAGAATTAAAAATCAAGAAACATGAACAAAGACGCCTGACAATAAAAGTAAAAATTACAAAAGAAATTAAAAATCACGAAACATGGACAATTACACCTCACAATAACAACAACAATCAAAAAAGTAATAAAAAATTACGAAACCTGAACAAATAAACCACACAATAAAAACAAGTCACAAAAGGAACTAAAAATCACGAAACATGAACAAATACACCTCAAAATAAAAACAACAACCACAAATGGAATTAAGAAACATGATACATGAACAAATACACCTCACAATAAAAAGAATATTCACAAAGGAATTAAAAATCACAAAACATGAACAAATACACCTTAAAATAAAAACAACAACCATGAAAGGAATTAAAAATCACGGAAAATGAACAAAGACACCTCACAATAAAAAGAAACAATCACAAAATGAATTAAAAACCATGAAACATGAACAAATACACTTCATAATAAAAACACCAATCTCAAAAGGAGTTAAAAATCACGAAACATGAACAAATACAACTCGTAATAACAATAAACAGCACTCACAAATTGAATTGAAATCACGAAACATGAACAAAGACACCTCACAATAAAAACAATATTCACAAAAGGAATTAAGAATCACAAAACATGAACAAATACAACTAACAATAAAACCAACAATCATAACAGGAATTAAAAATCACGAAACATGAACAAATACACCTCACAATAAAAAGAACTAATCACAACAGTAATAACTAAACAATAAAGCAAGCACAAAAATG
>NC_090743.1:61014254-61056754 GCF_036898095.1 Palaemon carinicauda
GCGTAGTGGATTAATGTCCTGTGCGCCTTCCTTAGTTTTCCTGGTATAGTTTTGGGCACTATTAATCTACCTCGGCTTACTCTTTCTGATATTTTAAGCTCCATGATGTTTTCAGTAATTCCTTCGATTTGTTTCCATGTTTGTATTATCATGTAAATTTTTCTTCTCCTTTCTAGACTGTATAATTTTAAAAATTGCAATCTTTCCCAGTAGTCAAGGAGAGAGAGAGAGAGGAGAGAGAGAGAGAGAGAGAGAGAGAGAAATGTCCTTCATTTAATAGCTTATGACTGTTCTACAGTCTCTCCTTTTGTCAGTCTTTAATGGAAGAATCCCGAGAGAGAGAGAGAGAGAGAGAGAGAGAAGAGAGAGATGTCTTTCATTTAATAGCTTATGCCCGTTCTACAGAGGCCTCTTCCCTTTGATAGTCTGTAATGGAAGGATTCCAGAGAGAGAGAGAGAGAGAGAGAGAGAGAGGAGAGAGAGAGAGAGAGTTTTTTTTTTTTCATATTTGAGTCTCTTGTCTTTTGTTTTTTTTTAATGATGTCTCTCATGATAACATCTTCCAAACATTCTTCACTCCGTATCTATTCTCATTTTTTTTATCATTTCCTCTTCTAATTTTTATACTTATGAATGGTTTTCCTCTATCTCATTTCATCTATTTCACCTTTCATATATCTAGGCGTATCATATTTTCAATATTGTTATTATTATCCATAAACAATTCAACATTACCATGAATCAAGAATAATGGCTTAACATTGATATACTTATTGTTTTTGCAAAGAAAAACCAAAGACTTTCCGGCAAATCTAGAACACACAATGACCATTCTGATGTAGATTATATGAAGAATCTTATGGTGAATTAACATTACTAAATATTTTACTGTAGAAGTCCTCCATGCAATAATACATAAAAAGTGAAGAGTCCCAAATATACAAAGGAAAATGACATAAAAATATTTATACAACACAAAAATAAACACTGAACAAATAAAAATTCTTGTCTCAATATTTTTATTATGAAACCCTTATAGACATATATAATGAGTAAAATATTCTACACATACAAAGAAAACTGCCACAGAAAAAGATTTAGAGAATAAAAAAATTAAACAAACATAAAAATTAAGGTCTCAACATCTTTCTTTATATTCACAAGTCAGAAAAGGGAAGCAAAAACAAAGCCACACAACCACATCTACACATTCTCTGCAAAATAAAAGAATATGTGAAAAACTCCAATTACACATATCCTTCCATCCTTCACCTATGCAACTTCCTGTCCTCCATGTGAGGACCTTGAGGGGCGTTTCCTTCATAGGTTGGGGTTCTTCCCACCGTAACACAAAACATTTTTCTTAGCATCTCAATCTGGGTCTTCAGTATTTCGCATCGCTATCAACAAAATTTCAACGGAGTTAACCACAGCCCTCACACCATACACAATAACCGAGAAACTAATATATATACTGTATATACATATGTATGTATGCGTATATATATATGTGTATGTGTATATACATATATATATATATATATATATATATATATATATATATATATATTATATATGTATATATATATATATATATATTACTTGCTAGGCTACAGCCCTAATTGGAAAAGCAAGTTATAAGCCAAGGGGCTCCAACAGGGAAAATAGCCCAATGAGGAAAGGAAACAAGGAAAAATAGAATATTTTAAAAACAGTGACAACATTAAAAAACATATTTCCTGTATAAACCATAACATTTAAACAAAACAAGAGGAAATGAAATAAGATAGAAAATTGTGCCCGAGCGTACCATCAAGCAAGAGCGCTTTAACCCAAGACAGTGGAAGACCATGGTACAGAGGTTATGGCACTACCCAAGATTATTATTATTATTATTATTATTATTATTATTATTACTAGCTAAGCTACAACCCTAGTAAGAAAAGCAAGATGCTATTAGCCCAAGGGCTCCAATAGTGAAAAATAGCCCAGTGAGAAAAGGAAATACGGAAATAAATAAACGATATTAGAAGTAATGAAAAATTAAAATAAAATATTTAACAAAATATCAACAACATTCAAACAGATAATTCATATATAACTATAAAAAGACTTATGTCAGCCTGTTCAACATAAAATCACTTGCTGCAACTATGAACTCTTGAAGTTCTACTGATTCAACTACCCGATTAGGAAGATCACTCCACAACTTGGTCACAACTGGAATAAATACTGTGTAGTATTGAGCCTCATGATGGAGAAGGCCTGACTATGAGAATTAACTGCAAGCCTAGTATTACGAACAGGATAGAACTGTCCGGGAAGATCTGAATGTAAAGGATGGTCAGAATTATATAAAATCTTACGCAATATGCACAACGAACTAATAGAACGACGGTGCCAAAGATTAAATCAGGAATAAGAAATTTAATAGACCGTAAGTTCCTGTCCAACAAATTAATGTGAGAATCAGCAGCTGGAGCCCAGACAGGAGGAAGAACAATACACGAAAGAAGGTAGAAAGAAAGAATTAAAACACTTTATTATTATTATTATTACTTGCTAAGCGACAACCCTAGTTGGAAAAGCAGGATGCTATAAGCCCAGGGGCTCCAACAGGGAAAATAGCCCAGTGAGGAAAGGAAAAAAGGAAAATAAAACATTTTAAGAAGAGTAGCATTAAAATTAATATCTCCTATATAAAATGTAAAAACTCTAACAAAACAGAGGAAGAGAAATAAGATAAGTGTGTGCTAGAGTGTACCCTCAAGCAAGATTGATCACCGAGAATCTTAAAAGACTTTCTCAATAAGCCAATTGAAGAAGACACAGACCTTGTTGTCGAGAATAAACCCAAAAATATTAAAGGAGTCAAGAAAAGTTAAAGAAACATTAACAATGCTGAGATCCGGATGTTGAGGAGCCACTGTCTTTGACCTACATACTATCATACTTTGAGTTTTGTTAGGACTCAACTTCATACCCCATAATTTGCACCAAGCACTAATTTTAGCTAGATCTCTATTAAGGGATTCAGCAACCCAGATCTACATTCAGGAGATGGAATTGATGCAAGGAGAGTAGCATCATCTGCATATGCAACAAGCTTGTTTTCTAGGCCAAACCACGTCATGTTTATATAAGATGAAAAGTAATGGGCCAAGAACACTACCCTCTGGAACACCAGATATCACATTCCTATAATCACTATGGTGACCATCAACAATAACTCTCTGGGATCTATTACTTGAAAATTCAATAATAATGCTCAGAAACGACCCAATCACTCCCAACAGTTTGAGTTTGAAAACAAGGGCCTCCTGATTAACACGGTCAAAGGAACGACTAAAATCAAGGCTAATCATTTGAACTTCCTGAAAACAATCAAGGGATTTCTGTACAGCATTGGAGATTGTAATATGGTCATCACATGCTCCAAGGCCTTTATGAAAACCATATTGCAAACTAGGGAACAGATGATTACCTTCAGCAAACCTAGAGAACAATGGAGTGTCCTTCTCCTGCAAGAGCTGCTTACCATAGCTAAAGAATCTCTGCTATCCTTACCAAGAGGAAATTGGCCACTGAACAATTATAGTGCAGTAACCTCTTGGGCGAATAAGAATTGTTTGGTAATCTCAGTGTTGTCAGGTGAATGAGGACAGAGGAGAATGTGTAAAGAATAGGCCAATATTACTTTCTGGCCAGTCAAAGGACCTCATAACTCTCTATCAGAAGTATCTCAACGGGTGGCTGGTGCCCTGGCTAACCTACTACCTATATATATATATATATATATATGTGTGCGTGTGTGTATGTATGTATGTATGTATGTATATATATATATAAATATATATATATATACATATATATATAAATATATATATATATATATATACATTGCCCAAACTCGTGTCGATGAAACCCATTCTTGCGTTTCTACGCAAGAATGGGTTTCTAAATAATAAGACTAAAAATGATAAGGACTAAGACATCTTCCCTAGTCAAGATTCGAACTTGTCTTTGGATCTTGATACATAAGAAATCTGTCTATTTATCATAAGTAATTTCTATTCGGTTATGAGTTTTTACCATGGTTGAATGAATTTAATATTCGGAGGTATTTCTGGCATTATATTTGAATAAAATATACACAAACACACCCATATATATATATATATATAAATATATATATATAGATAGATAGATAGATAGATAAATAGATAGATAGATAGATAGACAGATGTGTTTGTGTATAAACAGGAAAGAAACATCTAAAAAAGAAAATCCCTCTTGAATCACACCTTACAAAATAAAAAGGTGGCCCTTTCGATGCACGTGAACAACACAAAACAATTCCTAAAATAAGACCTACAAAACGGCCCCTAAACAGCCACCCACACACCAATAAAAGGCCCCCCCCCCCCACAACCTCCCACTGAAATGCGTTTACAGAGATCATATCAGACGGGGCAGGTAGTTAAGGTCCTCGGGGTTCCAGATACCAATGGACGATAAAGGAAAAATTCCATTCCAGAATTACTAATGCAGTGTGCTGTCAGTCTAGGATCTATACTGAGAGAGAGAGAGAGGAGAGAGAGAGAGAGAGAGAGAGAGAGAGAGAGCTTCGACGAAGCAAAAATGCTTCGTCAAAAATATCTCTACTACTGCTTAAAAACACAAAACTATTTGAGAGAGAGAGAGAGAGAGAGAGAGATTCGACGATGCAAAAATAATACTTCGTTAAAAATATCTCTACTACTGCTTAAAAAACACAAAACGACTTGAGAGAGAGAGAGAGAGAGAGAGAGAGAGAGAGAGAGAGAAAGAGAGAGATTCGACAATGCAAAACTAATACTTTGTTAAAAGTGCTTTATAAAGTAAAAACTTGTTAAAAATATTTTTCTATAACCACGTAAAACAAATTCCATTTGCTATAAAGTGAAATTAGAACTGACTTATAGTACGCCTAACACGTCTAAAATAAAAACGATCGTTACGACGCGGGAAAATAATAAAATATAAACAAGCGCTAAGATTACCACCGACGAAATGGGAAATATCTTTGGACTCAACCCGACTAAAAGTTCCTATTTACACACGATGCCTGACTAAGCCATTATCGATTCACTCGGTATTAAAGAGTGTAATGATGGCAACAGGTTAATGAGACACACACACATCATGAAAGGTCAAAGCACAGAATGGGTTAAAAGCGTGAAGCATTCAAGAATATTCCTTTAAGGATGAGGTTGCGAGCAGCATGCCCATCTCCATTATGTGTATGACTGACTAATGCATCACGGGATTTAATAGCCCCGACACTTCTTGCTACTACTATTGTTATTTGTTACTTAAATCTTCAAGTAAAGAGTTTTAACTCACCCGTTACAGAGTCTAGGAAGGAATGGGAAAAAATGCGGAATCTAGAGATTCGCACCAGGTCTTCCATACTCTTCACCATTTTATGGACATAGGACCGTGCTGGCATAAGCCACCATAAAACAGCTACCAATATATAGATATAGGACCGTGCTGGCATAAGCTACCATAAAAAAACTAGCAATCCATGGACATAAGACTGTGCTGGCATAAGCCACCATAAAACAGCTAGCAATCCGGGACATAAGACTGTGCTGGCATAAGCCACCAAAAAAAAGCTAGCAATCCGGGACATAAGACTGTGCAGGCATAAGCCACCATAAAAAAGCTAGAAATCCATGGACAGACGTTCATGCTGGTATAAGCCACCAAAATTTTAAACTACCAATCCAGGTTGCAAAAATATAGTCTTCTTAATATCATAATACAAATGACGTTTATACCTCATGTAGCTTATAATTGTCATAACAATCCTGGCATTCTAATAACTATAACTTTATGTACCGGTTAGGCTATGTACCAAAGTATAAATAGCAACAACCAATGAAATTACTTGGCATAGCAACTGCATAATTAAGAGAAATAACGGGATTTTCTTTTTCATATATCGTCAAAGAACCTCGCTATAAAGAACCCTTCGGGGTTGAAATGTCGCGTGAGGTATACACAGATCTCTGGAAAACAGAATCGAGAGAAAAAAGTTCATTTATGCAAGAACAGGTGAGAATTGTCTTAACGGAGTGGATGTTGTGCCTTGTAATAGCAACACGAAATAGAGGTAATTACAGAGGAGGTATTAAGATAATAAAAGGCGAAACGGGGAGCAATTATGGGCCCCGTTATATACAATAAAAATGAAGTACTCATGATTCCACGATTGCGTGGTGTCACTCTCCAAAAATCCACTGGACGGAAAGCGATATGAGCTGGATTTATGGAAAACAAGAAGACAGAAAAGAATTCCTTAGCTTCTAACATGTGTCAATCTTGTACGATCTTACATACAAATGGGGAAATCAATGTGAGAATTATAAGTAATTATTCATGTAAACAAGTACACGTGGTAACAAACATGAAAGTAAAATTTATGAAAATACACAATAAATATAATAATGGAATGTATACTTTTAGCGATAATAATCCTATTTTTCATATAACACAGAACTTTACTATTTATGTCAAGGGCCCTAGCACTCTCCTTTTTATTATGACTAATGAACTAGGCTTCTGATTAATGTGAAAACGAAACCACCAGCGTTTGAGAAACCGACCTAATTAAGACAAATGGATTCAAGCATCTACTCCGCATTATTGTCTTACTTTATATCGAGAAATGTGATCTCAATTTTGTAGCCATGGTGGGAACGGAAATTAAGACCTGGCAACAAGGCGCAGAATGACGTGTCAACCGCGACGTTGGGCCCCGTGACGTTTACACTTACTACGCCCCCCCTTTCTGTATGGTTAGAATTATACCAGTACAAGAAATTTTATATATATATATATATATATATACCATTGATTGAGATAAGGTGTTTTTATTTTACAATACGGTATGCAATCATTAGTGGGTTAAAAGTTATGAAATGATTGTTGAGGGTGAGCACATAATATGGTCATTATAAATATTTAATATGGCTGAGGATTGGATGGAGGTGAAAGGATAGTAATATCTTATTAACAATAAGTGTATTGTACATAGATATTAATATAGCAACTAACATTTTAATGAATAAGTTACAAGACTTAAGTAGAATATATTATTTATATATATAATATATATAATACATATATATAAATAAATAAATAAATATATATATATATATATATATATATACAGTATATATATATATATATATATGAGAGAGAGAGAGAGAGAGAGAGAGAGAGAGAGAGAGAGAGAATCTGATAATGCATAAAAATCAACTATACATGTCCATGATGGTACGCCATTAAACATGACAACATAATGCCAACCTATGCAATCCAATCTTCAGTTTATTGCTGTCTTGTTCGCTCTTGCAGTATGTTAAGAGTCGCAACACAAAAGCATTACGACAACCTTAAGGGTAAATGTGAAGCATTCTAGACATGATATATGTCAATAGTAGGCAGTAAGCAAGGTATCAGCAGGAGCCCCTGTCAACGCCCGTATCTAACAAACGTGTACCTTCCTTACCACGATCACCTTTCTGCCTGCCATCCGAGATTTTCATTTTTTGTCTTCTTTTCGTAAGAAATACCTATTAATTAAATAATAAACACAAGTGAGGCGAAAAATGAGTTTATTCAATTATAATTACTAATCAGTACCTTAAGACTCCATCAAAGAGCAGTACAATTCACTACAACTTTTATTTTATTTAATAACCATACAGAAATGGGTTCAATGTTATGGTCGACACACGTCATTCTGAGCCTAGTTGCCAGGTATTAATTTCCGTTCTCGCGGTGCCCACAAAATTGAGATCACATTTCTCTATATAAAGTAATAATATAATGCGGAGTAGATGCTTGAATCCATTTTTTTTATTAGGTCGGTGTCTCAAACAGTGGTGGTTCCGGTTTCATATTAATCAGAAGCCTAGTTCATTAGTTATATTAAAAAAAGAGGGTGTTGTGGGCCTTGAAATAGATAGTAAATAATATATAATCCATTGACGTCTTAAATCAATCATGCTATAAATAGTATACTTTTAAACAAACATAAGAGACTAGATTGTGGTAAAAAAATCCAGAGAGAGAGAGAGAGAGAGAGAGAGAGAGAGAGAGAGAGAAATAAACAGTATACTTCTGAATAAACATAAAGAGGGACTAGGCGGTAGGGAAAAATTTTATTTTAAATATATATATATATATATATATGCATGCGAGAGACAAAATTGAACAGTATGGTTCTAAATAAACATAGATAGAATAGGATGTAGTAAAAATGAGAGAGAGAGAGAGAGAGAGAGAGAGAGAGAGAGAGAGAGACATAAGTCAATTCTGACAGCATCATCAAAGGTTCTCCCCGGGCAAATGAGCCGTCGATTTGGAAGGCAGGAATTCTGGAAGTGGAAGCAATATTTGCAAATCCGAAACTCACGCTTCGAATCACCAGTAATCATTCCTCCCCCTGACCTAGCCCCTATACTCCCCCTCCCTTTTAAGGGATAGGGAAGGGGGGAACAAGGAGGGAAAGCAAGAGGAAGAGGAATGTGGGGAGGGGGAGCAAGAAAAAGCGCAAGCAATCCCCGGATGGATGAGGAAGAGGATGCTGCGGTTACTCACCTTCTCACCTCCCCCCCCCCCTTTTTTTTTTTTGTCTTCCCTAAGTGAGGGATTCCGGGGGATCCAATTTAACCGATAGGGTAACGGGAGAGGGATGGGAGAGTCTAGGAAGGGGGGAGAGAAGCCCAGAGAGAACTGTAATAGTGTTTATTAAGTCTTTGCTTTTATTTTCAACTAGTGTACGTGACCCGTCAAAAATGGTGGCTAAATATTTAGATGATGGATATGTACTCACCAGGGTATACTACTCCTTCTACTCACACATGCGGGACTGGAAAAGCTGAAAGCGTGACCGAATACACACACACGCACATATATATATATATATATATATACCCAGACTTATATAGCCAGAGACTTGCTCTCTTTATCCTATAGGAGAGATGATTATCTTCAAATTTTACATTATTCGTGTTCTCTCTCTCTCTCTCTCTCTCTCTCTCTCTCTCATTTGACATTGACACTATACGACAAACATCTTAATCCTCATCGGTAGCATTGACCACATCAACAAAAACCCCCCTTTCCCCGCCTAGTCAAAAGGACCAGGCATTCTATCATGAACAGCTGATTGGCTCCCAATTTTATTATTATATCAATATACATCGAATAAGTGTTGCCTTAACCCCATACGCATATCTACATGACCTCAACCAAGAGAGAGAGAGAGAGAGAGAGAGAGAGAGAGAGGAGGGGTAGGTGACACGCCACAATTACAACCGGAACCAATCTTTAGGAGACCCAAAGAAGAGGAACCAGCATCAGATGGTAGAATCCATTTTCTGAGTGTCAAAGGTTGGGTTCCCAGGTCCAACTGAAACCTATTTTCTAAGAATGTCAAGAACGGGTTATCCAATTCCTTGCAGAAACCTTTTAAAAAGAATTTTCAAGGTTGGGGTTTATGGCGGTAGACCCATTTTTGGCAGGGGACCCTCTTCCCTAAGATAATGTTAATGCTGGAAACTCAAGAACCCAATTCCGGGGGTTGTAACCCCGTTTATTAGTTGCCGGAAGTAAAGAAACACTTTTGAGAATGATACGTAGCGATGTCTATTGTTCAATATTTGCGGGACACCACTGTCGAAGGGTTCCCAAATGGAAGAGGAACCCATTTCTTGTGGTCTGGTGACGAAACCCATTTTGAGCGACCATACGAAAGGATTTGGAAACCCATCTACGCCGAGTTTGCATCCGGGAAAACCAATTTTCAGAATTTAGTCATAAAATGGCAAGTCCAGATATCATACTTGCAAGCGACGATTTATTTTGAGAGAGGAGAGAGAGAGAGAGAGAGAGAGAGAGAGAGAGAGAGAGAGAGAGAGAGAGAGAGAGAGAGAGAGAGTAACCATGTAAAGACCAAATTAGATTACATCAATTATATTTACTATTAATTAATGTTTCAACATGAGCTTATTTCATCCCGTTTTTGAAGAGGGGTGGCACCAGAACTATCAAGCTGTCCAGTTCCTAATAAACCACCGGGGATAAGGGTGCTACCCTAGTGCCTTTTCTTGAATCTCAACTGCCAATTGTTGACGGTAAGACATAAATGAACTAATGGCCAAAACTAAGTACTAGAAGAAGATAATTACTCAAATAAACACCTGATCCTAAATAATGTCAAAACCTGTAACCTCACTTGAACAAAAATATCAAGAACATAACAGAAAGAAAAAGAACATATAAGAATATGTAGAGAAGAGAGGACACAAATAGAATGCTATTGATGATAAACACAGTATACTTGTATGAATAATCATTAAATGAGAAAATAAAATATCTTGACCCAAAATAAGCCGTTATTCAAGTAAATCAAATACTATTTCATTTCCTTCATGGAATCAGGAATCAAACGGCCCGTTAGAGTAAAGGATTGTGAATCAGATATTTGAAAATCCATAAACTTATCGAATCCAAAGGGTAAAATGTGATTTGATTCCACACAAATATAGGGATGGGAATTTACTTAAATATAATTGAGATGATTTCAGACAGGAATTACATTATAAATATTTTCTAGCAATGAGTAGCGGGTATCTACCTAAAGTAGAAGCCAAGTAACTGTGGCATTCAAGTAATAAATAAAGGACGAACACTAAACATCCACAGCCTGCTCGTCGCCACAACGACAAATCGAGCGAAACTCTTCCGAATTTTACAATCCTTTGACCAACGTACAATCCTGAAACAATTATATGAATAACAAGTATTTTGGAAAATTAAACAAAACTAAATATAGCTATGATTACAACCTATATCTCTTACCCTACCAATGCCCAGACTATCCCCCACCCCTTTATCACATACCCTCAACTTCTCCCCCCTCTTCAAGACATTTAATCTACCCCTTACCTCAGCCTTCAGTTTCCTTCCTCTCTCTCTCTCTCTCTCTCTCTCTCTCTCTCTCTCTCTCTCTCCTCCAGGACAGGTCCCTCACATCAGGGTTAAAACCCTCCCCTCCCGAGGACAACCTCCCTCCGGCAAGCATCTCCATCAGGCACATCCGGCCATGCACCTGTCTCTCTTGGCCTCTACAGCCTCCGGCAATAAGACCTAATATCCCTTGCTTCCTGTCGCCATTCACAGGATATGTGTGGTCTTTTACTCTTCAGATTTATTACCGTGAGGGACATTCTATAAGATTCCTGATAGGGAACGACTCAGAATGAAAGAGAAAACAGAAATTAATTCAATTAGAGATTTGCATTCGAGTATAATAAATGGAATGATGACACTAATAACGATATACATAATTATGGATAGTGGTGAAATAGAGAAGAGCGAAAGGTGAGATTCAATTATGATTACACAAAGATGTGAAATTCATTATAAAAATAGACAATAATAGTAATAAATAATTATAGGGATAATAATAGCTTGCAAATAAAATGAATGTGAAACGAAAAATCTAATTAGGCCCTGATTAGCATTTCTATTACATTAAGGAAAACACAATATGAAATAACATTGTACACAAAGTGAATAATATTACCATTATATATACAGTATATATATATATATATATATATATATATATATATATATATATATATATATATATATATATATATATATATATATATATATATATATATATCCCACACACACAGGTGATGAACTGTCCAAACCCAAAACATGAATAAAGACATGTCTGAGGCGGTTGTCCTACAGTAGACTAAAATCGGCTGTATTTGTTGTTGTTGTATATATACAGTATACAGTATATAGTATATAAACAGCAAACCGCGTTGAGAAGCAAAAGTCATTTAACTATCTTGGCAAAAATGATTGATCGAGATCTTTCCCAACTTTCCCGGAAGCCGAAAGACCTCGTGACTAATTTCGATTGTTTAATAATTCTAAAAATTCTCCCTGACTTCCTCTGAAGACCACTTCTCTTTATCACTGTGAACAAAATGTTTCTTTCAGTTCAAAAACAAAAATTACGATCCTAAATAGACACACTATTAATGTTTCAATGCTGTGTAGGTAAGTTACGAAATGTTTCTATAATTGAACAGCAAACTCGTTAAATGTTTATATTTCTGTTAAGAACTTCCAATGTTTCAATGCTGTGAAAGGAAAGTTTATAGGTAATAGGTTGGACAGGGCACCAGTCACCCGTTCGGATACTACCAATAGAGAGTTATTGGGTCCTTTGACTGGCCTGACAGTACTATATTGGACCCCACTTTCTGGTTACGGCTTAATTTTTCTTTGCCTACGCATACACAGAATGGTCTGGCCTATTCATTACACTTTCTCCTGTGTCCTCATACACTTGACAATACTAAGGTTATCAAACATTTCATCTTCACAGTGGAGATTAACTACCGCACTATAATTGTTCAGTGGCTACTTTTCTCTCCGTAAGGGTAGAAGAGACTCTTTAGCAGCTCTTCTAGGAGGACACTCCAAAATCAAACCATTGTTCTCTAGTCTTGGGTAGTGTCATAGCCTCCGTACCATTATCTTCTTGTCTTGGGTTAGTTCCCTTGCTTGAGGGTACACACGGCCATACTACTCTATCTTATTTTTTTTCTCTTCATCTTGTTTTTCTGAAATGGTGTGTTGGTTAGGCTTAATTGTAGGGCCATGGATGCCTGGTGGTTTATCAAGAGGTTGTCTTTACCTTATCTTTTTCATTTCAAAACCGTTATTACTGTCCTCCCTTCATTTATAGTGGCTATCCTGGAGAGTATTTAGCCTTCATGGTGTATCAGCTCCTCCATGTTGATCAATCACTTTATCTATATTTCTGTACACACTGTTTTTTTTAATCATTCTTGTTAATTTAGTTTTTAATTATGCTGCATCCTTTTTATTACCATTAATTCTTATACTGTCTGGAGACATTGAGCAAAATCCGGGATCAGTACGTCCTAGATTTCGTCAATGTCGTCTACTGTATTGCAATATTCGTGGTCTTCATGCAAATATTCAAGACCTTACAGTTGCGTCCAGACAGTATATTCTTTTTTGCTCAGAAACCTTGGGTTCTAATATGAGACACTCATCTGAGCTCCTTATAACTGGTTTTAAGAAGCCAATAATTTTGAAATGGGATGCCATTCATAAATCCAGGGTGTATATTAGGACTGAGTACTCTGCTTCTCACTGTTATGAATGTGGATGTCATGAGATTTAGGTAATAAAAATTTGTGGCAGGCATAACAACTTCTATTTGAGTTCGATCTACCGGAATCCAGACATCGATGAATTTATCTTCGATTGCCTTCTTACTATTACAGCTATGGTCCAAGATAGTAAGGCCTCTTTAGTCTTTGTTGGTGATTTCAATGCTCAACATAGGGAGTGGTTAAATTCTGTTTCTCCTACTGATGGCCATGGCTTAAGAGCTTTAGACTTTGCCTCTGAATAAGGCTGTGAGCAAATCATAAGTGAAGCTACTCACAGGTCTGGTAATTGATTGGACCTTGTTTACACCGAACACCATGGCGTTATAACAAGTAAGGTTTGTTCTCCAGTTGGGTCCTCTGATCATGGTTTAATTTCCTTACTCATGAAAGATTTAAATGAAATACCTGGAATGGCATTTTGAGTGACCTTTTGAGCTGTAATTGGTCATAATTGTATAGTAGTGTTGATCCTGTCGTTTCTTTTAATGAAAATCTAGTCACCACCATTGATAGGTAGGCTATATCCCTTCTCGTGTACTGAGGTGCCAAGTGAAAGACAAACCATGGTTCAATGTTGATTAAAGACGTGGTTTTTTCGAGAAACAAGAGGGATATCATCTTTGGAAGGGTAACGTCAGATTTGACTTGGAACAACTCTCCTCAGCTTGGAATTTTTGCTCAGAATATTTATACTTCAACTGAAAACGAATACAATTTAACCATAAAGAAACCCATTCTGTTACAACCCAATAACCAAAGGAGTGGACTACCCTCAAATCTGCACTCTTTGGTGTAGATGCAATGGTTCCTCCTGTACTTAAACCAGATGGCTCCGTCACTCATTGCCAAAAGAAAAGGCAACCGTTTTGAATGATGCGTTTGACGGTAAGCCGAGTAATGAGAAACTTTATCTTTCTCATTCCTGCTTTCCTAAGACTAAACTAACTAGTTTAGATTTTCTATCTCGTGAAATTAAAGTTCTCTTGATGGACCTTGATGCTTAAAAGGGTGTAGACCCAAATAGTATTTTTCCTTTTTTCCTTTTTTTTTATAAAGACTGCAGATTTCTTAGCTCCAAAGTTATGTTATTTTGTGCAAGTTAGCAAGAAGAGCTTTTAGTAGTAGATCGCAGAGTTGTTATTTATGGGCACCATATTGAGTATAGGGATGTTATATCTGATATTCCTCAGGATAGTGTTCTTGACCAATTACTTTCCATAATATATACACATGACACGTGGTTTGGCCTAGAGAATAAGCTTGTTGCATATGCAGATGATGCTATTCTCTTTGCATCAATTTTATCTCCTGAATGTAGATCTGGGGTTGCTGAATCCCTTAATAGAATCTAGCTAAAAATTAGTGCATGGTGCAAATTATGAGCCATAAGGTTGAATCCTAACAATACTCAAAGTATGATTGTATGTAAGTCTAAGACAGTGGCTCCTCAACCTCTGAATCTCACTATTGATAATGTTTCCTAAATTCTGTATGTCTAATAATTCTAGGTGTGATTCTCAACAACAAATTTACTTTTGAGAAAGACATTACGCCCAAGTCTTCTTCGAATGAACAAAAAAATTGGCTTATTGAGAAAGTCTTTCAAGATTTTCGGTGATCAATCTATTCTGAAGAAGTATTTCAATTCTTTCATTCTACCTTGTTTCGAGCATTATTCTTTCTCCTGTCTGGTCTTGAGCAGCTGATTCTCATCTTAATTTGTTGGAAAGTAATTTACGGTCTATTAAATTTCTTATTCCTGATCTAGATACCAATCTTTGGCAACGTCGTTCAATTAGTTCGTTATGGGTGTTGCATGAGATTTTTCATAAGTCTGACTATCCTTCACATTCAGATATTCCTGGACAGTTCCATCCTGTTCGTAATATTAGGCATCCAGTTAATTTTAATATTCAGGCCTTCTCCATCATGAGGCTCAATATACTACACAGTATTCTATAAGTTTTATTCCAGTTGTGACCAAGTTGTGGAATGATCTTCCTAATAGGGTAGTTAAGTCGGTGGAACTACAAAAGTTCAAACTTACAGCAAATGTTTTTGTTGAACAGGCTGACATGAGTCTGTTTATAGTTTATAAATAAAAAAAAATCTGTTTTAATGTTGTTAATGTTTATAAAATATTTTAATTTTTCATTACTTCTCATATTTTTTATTTATTTCCTTATTTCCCTTCCTCACTGGGCTATTTTACCACGTTGGAGCCCTTAGGCTGATAGCATCTTGCTTTTCCAACTAGGGTTGTAGCTTAGCTAGTAATAATAATAATAATATAATAAGGTGCCTCAAGAGAAAAACCTCTTTAATGCTGACATGCCTGCATACTGAAGTTATGAGGTGTTATTAACCAAGAATAATAAATTTGATAAATGCTTACGCATTTCAGAAGCAAAGACGGTAAATAACATCCTTTTAAAAGATTAGAATGTTTACATTTTCGTATTGTGAGGCAGCAGAACATTTATAACCATGGCAATGCCAATTTAATACTAATATCAAATATGAGTTAACCATCACGTGTAACTAAAACTGATACTAGTATCATAATACTAAAATCAGTGATAATAACATCAGTCAACAAAATTAATCATAATTGAATAGGTGTGATTAGAACGGCCAAAAATATTCTGTAATTAAATTATGCTACGTTGTGACTACTGGAGAGAGAGAGAGAGAGAGAGAGAGAGAGAGAGAGAGAGAGAGAGAGAGAGAGAGAGAGAGAGAGAGAGGAGGAGGTAATATAAAAAACAACGATCCTCTGGAAAGTTCATATTAAAAAAAAAAGAAAATAACCAAATGAAGTTAAAATTGCCCTAAACGCAAATTTTTATAAGCATAAAGTTTTTCGAATTAAATATTAGTTTGAATATATAATAGAAACTCAAATGTCCCGCAGTGATACCTACGCAAGAATTCCAATAATGCTCATAGAGAGAGAGAGAGAGAGAGAGAGAGAGAGAGAGAGAGAGAGAGAGAGAGAGAGAGAGAGAGAGAGAGAGAGAGAGATTCTCAATATATCAAGGGGTTACCATTTAAAATCAGATCCAACTTCTACTTGTCATTAAAAACCTCACTATCATTACAAAAATAAGAGGTGGAAAGCCCCTGGGTACAATGGAATAACTGCCGAGATAATACTGGCAGAAAATGAAGACCCCAGAATACTTAAAAGATGATTTTGTAGAATGTGGAATGAAAAGGCAAAACCTGATGAATGGGAGTTAGGAGTGTTGGTGGAAAAAAGGAGACATGACTGATTGCAAGAATTACAGAGGCATAAAACTTACATCAGTTATGAAAATATATAGCGTGCTTATTCTAAAGAGATAAACAAGCAGGATTTCGAAAGGTAGAAGTTGTATTGACCAAATTTTCATTTTGAGACATGTACAACAATGCGTAGAATATAGAAATCCACTTTTGATGGCATTTATGGACCATGAAAAAGCCTTTGATAGTATGCACCGGCCAATTTTATGGAGAGTCCTGCGATATAATGAAAGTTTTCTTGAATATGTGAATTGGATTAAGTCAGTACATGAGCATAGCAAGTGCAAAGTTCATGTTAATGGAGTCCTATTAATGGATTTTGTAATGCGTAGGACAGTCGAAGATGGTGGAGAAGGATTGGACTGGATTGGTAATAGGAAATTAGTACAGGTAGAGTATGCTGCTGATGTCCTTGTGAGCAGAACACCACAGGATTTGCAAAGCTTGCTTACCAGTATGCATGAAATAGCACAGGCGGATTGAATCAGGATAAATAATATGTTGCGCACGGAATATGCAATGGAAGATGAAATATCATTGGAGGGAGAAAGGATTAAGGAAGTAGAATCATTAAAGTATTTAGGAAAATATGATCTCCAATACAGTCTCAAGAATTAGTTTAGTGAAAGAGTGAAAAAAGCATATCAGATTCTGGCTAGGTTAAGTAAAATTTGGAAATCAAATTGCCTGAGATTTCGTAGATTTGGGAACAAACCCCTCAGAAGGATATTTAGAAGTTAAATGGCAGGACAGGATTAGAAATAAAACTATAAGAGAGATTAGCCTACTCGAGTATCATATGTGGATGAGATCATCATGAGGGATAGACGGAGATGGTTTGGGCATGCTCTTCGCACTCCCCAAGAGAGATTAGTTCACCAAACGTTCAGCTAGGTTCCACAAGGCACTAGAAGAGTTGGAAGACCCAGGCCTACATGGTTTAAGACTATGAAGCGTGAAGTAGATGACGAATGGAGAAATCTAACCGAGGCCCTTTGCGTCAATAGGCGTAGGAGATGATGATGATGACTTACGAGTGACTCACGGACGACGACAATTCTTCTTGTTAATAATAGGAAACGGGAAGACGTAACAATGGACGTTATTGAGTTACCTGCTGAGAGAACTAAGGAAGGTAGGGGCTAGCAGCTCATAGAAGGGGGAGGGGAAAGGGGGGGGGGGGGCTGGGGAATAGCATAGACAGACATATTGTAGACAGTTCCTAGGGTAAACAAATAAGGTCAGGGCAAAAAATTGACAGTCACACACATTTTCATTGTTTCCGAAAATAATAAATATGATCACCCTGCCCTATATAATAAAGATCAATTGTCTGGTTGTATATATAAACATATTTCTTTCCTGTCACGCTGAGTGACAGGGAGGAAGGGGAGTAGTCATACCCTGGTGATAGGAGGTATGCCGAGAGGTACACTACGAAACCAAAATCTTCCACATATTGCCGAGCCAGTGGGTTATAGTTAGGAAGTGGAATTGGAAGGGTTGACGGTCGCACACACTACTATTTTAAATAAGTCATGAACAGAAGGAATTTTGTCTTGCCCTTATAGGAAACGACTCTACAGAACATCTATCATAAGGCTGAACATTACAGTCTAAAAGTTTTATTCCAGCAGTGATTAGCTTGTGGAAATTCAAAAGTTCAAACTTTCAGCGAATGTTTTTATGTTTCGTATGTTGACATGAATTTCATAGTTCATATGACACTAAGGCTTTTCCCTTTAGAAGCAACTTCAAAAGTTGTTTTGAGATTAGGATGCTTAAGATCCCTTACCTTCTTTATTCTGGACAGGACCTCCCACAGTCATCTTACTACCAGGTACCTGCATCAACACATAGCACAACATAGGCACATAGGGTCTTCCAGGAAATGGTTCCTAGGTAAGCCTAGAGGCTGCGGCTTTGTGGTTCAGTACTTGGCTAGTGATTCAATAAAGAGGGCGTGGGCTGAACAACCCAACTCTTCAAGGCATGAATTTTCTGGTGGTGCCTCTTAGAGGGGTAACTAGCCATGCAATAAATAAAGAAAGCAAATGTGGAAAACCCAACATAAGAAACTCAAAAAAAAAAAAAACACAATAAATAGAACACAGACAACTAACGAACTCTCACACACTTCAATTCGTTAGGCAGGAAGTGACGAGAAGATTTAGACAGGCAGACCGACTGGCGACGCGAATTGCCGTCCTTTTGTAATTACCTCACATTATGACTCTTAAAGTGTCTTAGAGTTCCTGCTAGTAATCCACCTAACGATGGGGTGGAGGGGGGGGGGGGTTTAGAGGGTAATCCTTTCTTGGAATTTTCTCCAAACCATCTTGCTCCATTTCTCCAGATTCCTATGAACAGTCTTTTTGAAAGATTAGTAGCTGCATGTATCATACTCCCCGCACTATAGTTTTGGGGTGTCTGAATGTGCGTGGATGTAGTACTATAGAGTAAAAGATAGGAGATTGGAAGTATATTTAGGAATAGAAGGATGGATATATTAGCTTTGTGTGAGACAAAGATAAAAGGGAAGAGTGAAGTGATATTTGCTGAAGTGACTGGTAGAGTGTCTGGGATTGAAAGAGGAAGAGCAAGAGAGGGTGTGGCTTTATTGCTTAGTGAATGGATGACAGATAAAACAGTGGAACGGAAGGAGATATCTAGGTTATTGTGGGTAAGAGTTCTGTTGGGTAGGGCACGTTGGGCTTTTGTTAGTGTGTATGGGCCAGGTTGTGAGAAAAGTGAGGAAGAGCAGAATGAGTTCTGGAATGAATTAACTAGGTGTGTAGAAGGACTGGGTAGAAGGAATATGTAGTTGTCATGGGTGACTTAAATACTAGAGTGGGCACTGGAGAGGTAGAAGGTGTCATTGGGAAGTATGGTGTACCAGGTGAAAATGAGTGGTGAGAGACTGGTAGATATGTGTGTTGAGCAAGAGATGGTGATAAGTTCTAGCTTTTTCAAAAAAAAAGGATGAAAATAAGTATACATGGGTAAGAGTGGCAAATGGAAGAGTGGTAGAAAGAGCTTTAATTGATTGTGTGTTGATAACTAGAAGAATGTTTGGAAGATTGAAAGATGTGCATGTGTTTAGGGGTATGGCTAACGGTATGTGTGATCATTTTTTGGTGGAAGGAAAATTAGCAGTAGCAAAAGAGCGGGGGAAGAGAGTGGGGATGTAACAGGGAGTTAGTGAGGGTTGAAAAGTTAATAAAATCTGAGGTAAAAAGTGAATATCAAGAAACGTTGAAAATGGTATATGATAGAGTGAAAGTGAGAGAAACTGGTAACTTAGAGGAAGAGTGGAAGTTAGTAAAAGAAAATTTTGTTGGTATTGCAAGTGATGGGTGTGGCGAGATGATTGTTGGAGACAGCATGTGGAAGGGTAGCGAATGGTGGAATGAAGGAATGAAGGTAAAAGTGGAAGAGAAAAAGAGGCCAATTGAAGACTGGCTGCAGAGTAATAGTGTAGAGAAGTATGAAAGATATAGAGAAAAATTTGGAAGTACAGAGCAAGGTAACTGAGGCAAAGAAGGTGGCTGACCTGAGGTGGGGTCAGGGATTGGGTCGTTCATATGAAGAGAATAAGAAGTTTTGAAAAGAAGTGAAGAGAGTAAGGAAGGCTGGTTCGAGAATTGAAGAGACAGTGAAAGATAGAAATGGAAGGCTGTTAAAAGGAGAGGAGGCAAGGAAAAGGTGGGCGGAATATTTTGAAAGTTTACTGAATGTTGAGGATAATAGGGAGGCAGATATAATTGCTGTTGCAGGTGTTGAGGTGCCAGTGATGGGAGATGAGAATGAGAGAGAGATTACAAGAGAGGAAGTGAGGAGAGCACTAGATGAAACGAGAGAAGGAAAAGCACCTGGTATGGATGGTGTGAAAACTGAGATGTTAAAGGAAAGGGGTGTGACTGTACTTGAATGGTTGGTGAGATTGTTTAATATGTGTTTTATGTTGTCAATGGTACCAGCAGATTGAGTTTGTGCATGTATTGTACCACTATATAAGGGTAAGGGAGAAGTGCATGAGTGTTGTAATTCAGGGGTTTGTTGAGTGTGGATGGAAAAGTGCATGGTAGAGTACTGATTAATAGGATTAAGGATAAAAGAAAATGAAATCTTAGAAACACAGGGTGGTTTTAGAAGAGGTAGGGAATGTATGAATCAGATTTTTACAGTTAGGCAGATATGCGAGAAATATTTAGCAAAAGGTAAGGAGGGTTACGTTGCGTTTATGGATCTGGAGAAAGCGTATGATAAGAGTTGATAGGGAAGCGATGTGGAATGTGATGAGATTATATGGAATTGGTGGAAGGTTGTTGTAAGCAGTGAAAGTTTCTACAAAGGTAGTAAAGCATGTGTTAGGATAGGAAATGAAGAGAGCGATTGATTTTCAGTGAGAGTGGGGTTGAGACAGAGATGTGTGATGTTGCCATGGTTGTTTAACTTGTAGGTTGATGGAGGGGTGAGAGAGGCAAATGCCCGAGTGCATGGACGAGGATTGAAACTGATAGACGAGAATGGTCATGAATGGGAGGTAAATCAGTTGTTGTTTGCAGATGATACTGTAATGGTTGCAGACGAGGAAGAGAAGCTTGGCCGTTTGGTGACAGAATTTGGAAGGGTAAGTGAGAGAAGGAAGTTGAGTTAATGTGGGTAAGAGTAAGGTTATGAGATGTACGAGAAGGAAAGGTGGTGCGAGATTGAATGTCATGTTGAATGGAGAGTTACTTGAGGAAGAAGATCAGTTTAAGTACTTGGGATCTGTTGTTGCAGAAATGGTGTAGTGGAAGCAGATATACATCAGAGAGTGAATGAAGGATGCAAAGTGTTAGAGGCAGTAAAGGAAGTGGTAAAGAATAGAGGGTTAGGCATAAATGCAAAGGGAGTTCTGTATGAGAAAGTGATTGTACCAACTGTGATGTATGGATCGGAGTTGTGGGGAATGAAAGTGACGGAGAGACAGAAACTGAATATGTTCAAGATGAAGTGTCTGAGGAGTATGGCTGGTGAATCTCCAGTAGATAGGTTTAGGAACGAAGTAGTGAGGGTAAGAACGGATGTAAGAAATGATTTAGCAGCTAAAGTGGATATGAATGTGTTGAGGTGGTTTGGCCATATTGAGAGAATGGAAAATGGCTGTCTGCTAAAGTAGGTGATGAATGCAAGAGTTGATGGGAGAAGTACAAGAGGAAAGCCAAGGTTTGGGTGGATGGATGGAGTGAAGAAAGCTCTGGGTGATAGGAGGATATATGTGAGAGAGGCAAGAGAGCGTGCTAGAAATACGAATGAATGGCGAGCGATTGTGACGCAGTTCCGGTGGATAACGGGGGAGGGCGGGCTGTGGCACACTAGCAGTACTAGCCAAACTCGTCGTCAGGCTGGGAGGAGTGTAGAGAGGAAAGGGACCCCCCTTTTTTATGTTGGCTACCCCTCAAAATTGGGGGAAGTGCCTTGGTGTGTATGTGTGTGTATATACATATACATACATATATATATATATATATATATATATATATATATATATATATATATATATATATATATAAAATCAAGAATAAAAACAACAGCCAGGTCTGGCTTAGCTTTGCAGATCATGTCAAGACACAAATCCTTTCACCACGTTAGGTATCTATCTGTGTGTATGTCGATATAAATTTCCACAAATACTAATTGACATCACAAAAAAATACCATAAAAAACACAATGACGCCAATAAGAGAAACATTTTAAAAAAATTTGAGAAAATTTCATAAAGCAATAACAAAACAAACCCTGAATCACATTTCACTCTTCATTCCCGTCCCTTTAGAGCCCATCCAACCAGCAACAATCCTCCTAAACTCAGATTTATTGTGAATAATGCATTACCTATTGTTCCGCGCTTGAGTGAGAAAGGAGGGAAATCATTGATATAAATGTTTTAGTGGTAACACCGGACGTATATCCAGAGTGCATGGACGCATGTGCATACAGGAGTGCATGCATTCACCTGCATAAGCACCAAGCACTGACCAAACCAACGTTCATTAACTTCAATATTAATGCTCGAGGGATATATAGTTTTTTCACACAAAATTGAAAAAAAAACTGACAAAAAAGGTACAAACTTTTCCGCATTTTTAATTCAAACAGAGTTAAATTCGTCTGTGTATTACCGGCTGGCATTTCCACGCATTCACCTCTCGTCAATCACCTGAGCTTTCTCTTAGCCATCATTTTTGTGAATGCTGATTTACAGGTAATTTCTTTCGCTTCTCTTAGACTGCAAATTTTTCTTCTAAGTTCAGATGCATTTTAACTATTACGAGAGAAAGAACCTTAAATTTACATGACCAATACTTTGTTTTAACGTGTGTGTTCATGTATCTTATGTATGTTTGTCATAGATAAATATAAGCAGACAAAAAGATATAGTATCTTTATAATGAGTTCTAAAGGAAAGTAAAACTGTTATGAGAGAGAGAGAGAGAGAGAGAGAGAGAGAGAGAGAGAGAGAGAGAGAGAGAGATCTAGTAAGATATTTAATCTCCATATGAAGCGCCCCAATAGTATTTAAAAAGTTCAACAACAACATGTTAAACTTTTAAATGAGAGAGAGAGAGAGAGAGAGAGAGAGAGAGAGAGAGAGAGAGTTTAATAAGATATTTAATTATCTCCTGTTTGTGTGTGTTTGTTTGTGAACAGCTTCCTGGCCACAATTTTAATCGTAGAGTAACCAGACTTGCAGGGATTAACTGTTATGTAAAAAGATGGAAATAATTACATTTTGGAAGGTCAAGGTCAAAGATCAAGGCCATACATAGTCAAGCAAAAATGACCAGTTCACGTAATCAGCCATAAGTTTGGACATCGTTGTCACAGAGACTTAAAACTTGGTTCATATTTGAGTGTATGAAAATCCACGCCGATTAATACATGTTAAGGTCGAAGATCAAGGTTGAGTCCAAGGTCAATGAAAAGTAAAATATCAAATTCTGGTCATCAACCATACGGCCACTATTTTAATCATAAAGTATTGAAACGTACAGGGATTTTAAACTGTTATGTAAAGAGCTGTTAAGGTCGAGGTCAAGTCCAAGGTCAAGGTCACGCAAAAGTTCAATTCCGGCCATCAACCATACCGCCATAATTTTAATCATAAAGTAATGAAACTTGCAGGGATTTTAAACAGTTATGTAAAGAGCTGCTAAGGTCGAAGGTCAAGTAAAAGGTCAAATTCCTCTAATGAACCATATGGCCACAATTTCAATTGCAAAGTAATGAAACTTAAAGGGATTTTAAACTGTTAGTTAAAGAGCTGGAAATGATTAATTGATTCAGGGAAAGGCACACTGGTATAGAAAAATAAGCTGCCGTGGCGGAGGTCTGCACAGGGTGTTTTTCTAGTCCCCATATGAAATGCTCCAATAAAGACAAGAGTATTCTAAAAGTCCAATAACAACATGGTAGACATTTAAATTGTCATGAGAGAGAGAGAGAGAGAGAGAGAGAGAGAGAGAGAGAGAGAGAGAGAGAGAGAGAGAGAGAGAGGGAGGAAGGATATCAGTGTCCCTTCTATCGACCCCGCCAGCTTAACTCAACTGTGTGCTTCCGTTCTTCTTTCCTTCTCCTCTACTTTTTTTTTCTCTCTTGCCGTTCGTTTCTTCTTGGGGGACGAAAAGGACAAAATCAACAGCAGATAAACAAACATTATCTCTCTCTCTCTCTCTCTCTCTCTCTCTCTCTCTCTCTCTCTCTCTCTCTCAAACCACTCGTTAAGACGTCGGACGTAGATTGACGTTCGCAGCTGAGCTCCTTGGCCTACCAGCAATCAACTATCAAGCCAGTTTCACCTTTTTAATGGCCACCAGTGATGTAAACAGTGAGGGAAACACCGAGGATTTTGAAAATGGTTGCCTTCAGTCATCCAACGTTGAAAATGAAGATAGTGAAGGATGTGGAAACAGTAAATATAAGGCGGATGGATTTACGTTAATGATAAACAGAGAGAAATAAAAGTCAACGAAATGGAATTGGCACTGACTGTGTGAATTGCGAGGATAAAAATTAAGACTAAGAGAAGTAACTTGAGCATCTCACATGATCAAAACAATACAACTCCCGCATGCAAATATAGTGATGTACTTTCGTAAGTATTGTCAGCTTTCAGATAATGATAAGACTCAGGTGGACTGCAGACGTACATAAAAATGGATACTACATCAGTGCATAACTTGGAAAATATGGTGAAATGGCGATAAGGGATAACGATAAAACCGTAACAGATTTGACGACAACAGGTCATGGAGGGAATATATCAAATAAACCTAACACTGCCAAAACTGTTAAAATCATAATCAAGGGACTCTACCTTTTTGGTCATATGATGGTATTAAATTAAAATATATATGTTTACAAAGTCTTATATGGAATACCAAAAGTAGATACATGGTAGAGAAGTGATAGGTTGGTGTAAAGGTGAAATACCCCATATTATTATTATTATTATTATTATTATTATTATTACTATTACTTACTAAGCTACAACCCTAGTTGGAAAAGCAGTATGCTATAAGCCCGGGGGCTCTAACAGGGAATATAACCCAGTAAGGAAAGGAAACAAGGAAAAATAAAATATTTTAAGAATAGTAACATTAAAATAAATATATTTTATATAAACTTTAATAACTATAACAAAACAAGAGAAAGAGAAATAAGACAGAAAAGTGTGCCTCAGTGTACCCTCAAGCAAGAGAAGCATATATATTTCCAGTCCTAATTTGTGTGGTAAATGCTCCAAATGGAACCACATAAGTACAGGATACAGTAGGCCTCCCAAAGTCCTACTGTGCTGGAAGTCCCTTATACATAGTATGTAAAGAAAAAATCGTAAGAGGAGAACAATTCGTACCAAAATGTCCCAATTGTTATGGTACACACAACGCAACTGCACTGAAATGTCCAAATCACTCTGGGAATGATAGCTTTGCAACAGGTGATGGGGCACTAAATAGGCCATCTCAAAGATCTAACCGCAGAACTCCAGATCAAGAGTCTGAAAAAACCAGAAGTCATACAAGAAAATTCACTAGAACAGTCCCTATCAAGAAGCTTGAAGTTTCCAGCTCAATGGATAACTGAAAACCAGTCCTCTGAAACAAATTTACTTGTAACCATATTACAATCATTTGAGCAAAAGATCACTAACAAAATAGTCAATAGAAGAAAAATTAATTGCCATACAAAAATAAGCAACTTGAGCTAGAAGAAGAAATGAGCCACATGATAATTCCAGAGAAACCCACCAACAGTAATAAACAGGTCCCTGCTGTTTGTTACTGCTGCAATGAACTTATTTAAGAGTGAGCACAATTCTCAAATTATGATTGTGTGAAACAGTGATGAATGGTCATCCTTGGCCTCAAGATTTTTCTGTTAAGGATAGTCGATTTGCACTTAAGGTGTTAGCTGTGGAAAAACACTCATAAGCTTTAGCCAATTCGGTAAAATGTATTATGGATTTTAAGCAGTCCACACAATATTGACAGAATAACTTCACAAGCAGAGGCTATAGTATAATGGGACAGCACCCTCTTAAGATTTTCACATGTTATGTTAATGGCATCAGGAATAAACATATTGAAGTGCAGCATTCCTGCCTTGAAAATGATTTGGATATTATCTGCTTACAGGAAACCAAGCATACAGATGCCAGTAAGCATCAAATACGAGGTTACCAAATGCATACTGTGGACAGTCTCACAAGCCAATCCCCATTTAGAGGAATGATGACCTATATCAAGAACATTATACCTGTCACTTATAAAATAGACGTCGCCCTTGGAAAAGACGACCAGTCTCAACTCTTTAACATACATGACGAGAAGGAAAATATGATATATAGACCTGAACCAACACAGCTCCAGGGAAATAAATTGGAGTATGTATGTCTGGTGAATGACCCTGGAATTCAGCACCATTGTGAAGTTGTTGATACCTTAACCTAAGACCACTTTGGTGTATATAAAAAAATAATGCTTCTAGATAGAACACAAAGGCATATTGTCCCAAGGAAATGACTGAAAATTCCAAAAAAAAAAAAAAAAACCATGTAGGGCGTATTCGAAATGAAATATAAATTTGGTTTGCTAGCTATACAGTATCCACTATAGATGACTTTAACAGTGATATGATTACAGAGCTTGAGAACTGTACTGAAAGTGTTACAAATCCAAAAAAAAAGATGAGGACCCCTACTGGAACACTTAAAGAGATGGTATAATGGTGATGCAGCTGTCAAGAGAATTGACAAACAGTATACAAAAGTCAAGAAAAAGTGGGAAAATAACACAATTGAGCAAAATCTCCTTATCTTTAAACGGAAGGCACAACAGGTTCAAGATGTTAAGGTGAAATCTAGAGAGAATATTGAGTAGCATTTCTCCAATCAATGGACCACAAAACTCCATTCAGAAATATATCTCGAAAGGTTAAGATTGTCCAGGGGGAAAGGATGAGGGAGGATTTTCACCCCAACCCAACAGAGAAATGCAATGAACTTATTTAAGAACGAGCACAATCCTCAAATTATGATTGTTTACCACTTAAGGTTAGAAGTGCACTTGCAAAGAACCACAAACGACAACTCAAGAAAATTCAAGAAGCCCTTAGAAAATATTATAAAAACCATCAGTCAAGAGGAATTTCAGAGATGTCTCAAGAATGGAAAATCCACTGCACCAGGAATGGATGATGTCACATATGATATCATCCAGTTTCTTTCAACAGCCCATGGTAATCCAGTCCTAAGACTTAATCAACATTATATGCCTCTGAAAATTTTTTGAAAGAATTATATTAAACAAGATGATGCTCACTATTGAACGTAAATTGTCATGCAAACTGTAAGGCTTCATGCCAGGTAAAAGTACACCGCATTGTATTCATAGATTTTTGTCAGAAATAAAAAAGTTCACAGTATTTACTGATATCAAAGGAGCTTTTGATAAAGATAATACAATTGCCATTTTACCTGAATTATCTACCAGTACTTCTGGTAACATTATTAGTATAATTAACTATACAGTAGAGTATATTTTGAAGGGATTTACTCCAAGTGGGAAAAGATGGAACTAGCTACACCTCAAGGAGGAATTTTATCACCCACACTTTTTAACGTTTTAATGAATGTTATTGGTTCTTTGAAGACAAGAGGTATTGTAACTGCCATTTATGCAGATGACAGTAATAAATGGAGAATCATACAAAGGTGTAACATTAACACTCAAGAAATAGAATTTCTTTTTTATTCACTAGGAGTAGCTCAAGAGAACACCAAAATACTGTGCAGGAGAAATAGGAAAAAATATGATTAAACTGCAAGGTAAAATAATAGTAGAGGTAGCTATATATAACTATACAGGAGTTATTGTTGGACAGAACAATCATAGGAATGATGAAGTAACCAAACTAAAAGTAAAAGGTCAATCAAGATTAGCTTTGTTGAGAAAGGTTGCATGGGGAAGTGTTGGGTCTTCTGTCCCAGTTCTCAGTACCCCTTATATTTCTATGGTAAGATCAATAATTGACTACAGTGCAATAATCTAATTACTCTTAGTAGACAAGAGGCAATACCTCTAGGTTATCCAAATGAAGCAATAAGATTATATTTGAGTGCCCTAGAACAGCTAAAATAGAAACCATTAGGCACGAAATAGTATTACCAACTCTTGCACAAAGAATCAAAGTAGTAGCTACAAATCAGAATGTAAAGTCTCTCAATACAGCTGACGATGGTACTTTTAAGCAGGTCTTAGTGAATCTGAAGGAGAAAAATTAATGTTATAAGTGGTTAAACAGTATTTTACTTACTTTGAAGACTGCTTTTCCGGTCCCATACAGCAGGGTAACCCCACCCTCTACAGAACCTCCACTGTCGTTATATCTTGTTCATTCAGGGCATTTAAAGTTTCATATACCGTATTGCTCATTTACTGTTGAATCGTCACTGTCATATGACTCATGGAATAAGAAAATTTTCAATTTCCTCTTGAAAGCCTTAATGTCTTCAATCATTCGGATGTCTTGTGGGAACTTACAGTATAGTCTCGGGGCCGCATATTTAAAGGCTCTGCAGCCTACAGTAGACATATATCTAGGTTCCAATAATTTGAAACCATCAGTATCTATTCTCGTGCCAACACGATTTGTTGGCTGGGCAATATGTGGCAATTCTCTTGAGTATTTTGGATGACCAGTTCTGATAACTTGGTGGGTTATTGCACATATTCTAAATTCAATTCTCGCTTTAATAGGCAGAAAGTGTAAATTAATTAGTGTAGGAGTGATCCTTTCTCTAGGTGGGACACCTTTTATCAGTCTTGCACCTCTGTTAATTATGTTTTGTAATTTCTTAAGTTGTACTTTAGGTAAATTGTAATAGATGGAGTGGCAGTAGTCAATCCTGGTAATAACACATTTTATCACAAGTTTCTTTACAGAATTTTCGTCCAGGTACTTTTTTATAAAAGCAATATTCCTTTGATGATAAAGAGCAGTTTTTCCTACACTATTTATTTGGGCATTGAGAGACAAGTTACAGTCAAGAAATACACCCAGATCACAAACTTTACAAGATATCGGCCCTGAGTCATTACTTACGATTATTTGAACATCACCCAAGCTTCTCACGCTGTTTCTCTTACCCACCACCATGAACTCAGTTTTGTTCTCATTTAATTTTAGTTCTTTAATTGTCATCCATTCTCTAACATTATCAAGGCTTGGTTTTAGATTTCAGTACTGTCCTCTATATCATTTAGGGAGAAGTAAAATTGTATGTCATCCGCAAATAGTTTGAACTTCACACCATGCCTTTGTAGTATTTCTGATTGACCAATAGCATAGATGCAGAATAAGATTGGAGCATGTACACTCCCCTGGGGTGCCCCCTCTGCTTAAAGGTTCATATGATGAATAAGAGTTTCCAATTTGCACAAGGTAATTTCCACCAACCAAGTAGTCTTTCAGGTATTCGAAAGCTTGATCATCAACGCCGATGAACCGTAGATCATTTAGTAGCAGTCCATGCACAACTGTATCAAAGCCGCACTGAGATAGAGTAATATTAAAATACTACATTTATTTTCATCCATTATTTCCAGCATATAATTTACAACAAAGCAGATGGCTGTCTCCGTAGAGTATAGTTTTCTGAAGGCAGACTGGCTGTCAGGCAAAGCTTCTATTATTTCCAAGTGACTGACTAGTTGTTCAAGAATTACAATTTCAAGCACTTTTGAAACAAAGGATAGATTCGATATAGGTCTATATGAGCTTAATTCCAGGTAGTCCAGAGCATTTTTCAGAACTGGTGTGACTATAGTCATTTTCTCAGATTTGGGAAACTTACATTCATCAATGCTTGCATTTGCTATTCTCAGTATTATTTCGGCTAGACTAGAAAAGTTTCTCTCTCCAATTACTTCAGATATTGGCATAGGATCGACCGCACAATTTGTTTACTTTGCTCTCTTGATAATCCTAGTGCTGTCATCTTGTGTTATGTTGTTAAATCTTATTAATTTTGTCTGTGTGACCTGGTTATATTTTCAATTTTGTATTTAAGGAAAACTAGAAAATTATTTGCTAGTTCCTGGTCACTGTATTCATCAGGTAGCTTCTTTTCGTTTACATTTCCCATTACACCATTTAGGAGACGATGTAACTTAATTATGTCTGTTGCTGCTTCGCGGATTTTTCTCTTATAGTATTCACATTTTTTCCTTCTTAGCAGGTAATTATATTGACACATAGTAGTTTTGTATTCTACCCATGTACTTTCAGTTTTTAACTGATTCCACTTTCTTTCTTTACATATTTTTCCCTCTTTTTCACTAAAGTCTCTCCGTCAAACCAAGAAAATTAGTCTTTAACAGTTATAGTCTTTTCCATCGGTGGGCAAATGGTATCATATTCACTTTTACTCACTTTATTTTAAGTGGTCATAAGATAGTTAACACACGTACCTCCCAACAGATGTTGGTTACCAAGGTCACAGGGAATGTTGATAGCATCATTTATTTTCTTTGTAACTTCTTCAATAAATACAGTAGAACAAAAATTGGATTTATGCCTAATTAAAGTTTATTTTCTTTACTATTGTATGTTTCTGTAGAGGTAGACTAAATGTAATAAGTTTGTGCACTGGGGAGATAGTACATTTCTCTTCAACATTTATATCAGATACAATATTATTCATTCCATCTCTCGAAACTAGGTCCAACTTATGGCCAGTTAAAGTAGTTTTACAGTCGACATCATCCACTAGTCGATATGATTCTAATAATTCATTAAATACCAAAGCATCAGGATTAGATGCGTCATCCATCCAAAAATTGAAGTCTCCACAAACAACTAATTCATTTTTCTCCATGATTATCATCTCAATGAATGCACCGAATTCTTCAAAAAAGGTACTAATGTTTGTTCTCGGAGGGTTTGTTGACTGTTACAAAGGATACTCTTCTGTTTTTTGCATAAAATTTATTTCTATATATTCAAAGCTTGTTACACAAGTTCTTTTTAACATTTTGAGATTTGAGTAACCTTCATGAATAAAGAGTCCGACATCCCCACCAAACCTACCCTTGAGTACCATTAATGTAAGTGATGATTTAGATAACAATCAGTATGTTGTACCAGAACTACAGCCTTGGGATTTTCCAGAAATTAACGTATCTTTTTCTAATCTTACTTAAAGGAAATCTGATGTGCCTATTGAGATGTTGAGGCAGGACTTCCTCAGGAGATTCAGTGCCCTTCCACATAGCGCTAGTGTCCTATACAGAGATGGTTCTTTCCAGGAGCATGGGCGAGCTGGAGAAGGAGTTACTTTCTTTCATGATGGTATATTACAGGAATTACATTCTCTCGCAATCAGGGCATGCAATTATTGTTCCACAACACAAACAGAACTGGGATTCGCAGCCACACTTACTTGCGAAAAAGGAGTTGGGTGGTGTCACTATTGTCTCTGATAGTATGTTGGTTTGCTATCTAGAGTGTCGGAGTCGTCCAGAAGTAATTACAGTAGTTAGTTAACAGAATTCGAATAGGTTTATGTAGATTTGAAAAGAAAAACAGGATTGGCCATTTCATTTGGACACCATCTCATTCTAATCTAACGAGGAATTATCAAGCCGATTTATTAGTAAAGCAAGGTTGTTGTGAAGAATACGTTGCCTACAATTTCCCACTATCGCATGAAAGATTGAAAAATAAAATTGAAAAACATCATCAAGATATAGATATCCAAACAGAGTATACATGGAGAGTACCTCGTTCTGAAATTATATGGATATCATTAAGGGATCAGAGCCAAAATACATAAAGAGTGGTTTACACACTAGAAAACACCAAACAAGCTATAGTATATTGCATTTAGGATATAAGTATTTGTGTAAGGTAACAAATAATTTCAACTCCAAAATAAAAAAAAAAACTGTCGTTTGTGTAAGGTATCTGATGGGAACAGGTTACATCATTATATCAAAGAGGGTAATGAAATTAAACGTTTTAGAAGAGAAATCAAAACTTTGTCATTCTATGTTGTTCTCGAACATTTCTTGGATCCTAGGATGTTTTTGCAAGTTGAGTAATGTTGCCCGAATTTTGCAAATGCTTCTTAGCTTGCCACATCATTATCATTATTATAATTATTATAATCATTATCATTAATAATGTCATTATTGTTATTATTTGTCTCTAAGTAGAGGGCATAATACCTATTAAGGCAAACTTTCCGATGCAAGCCTGCTTGGGGGCGCGTCATTTCTGTTCTGCTATATGTGTGTTCATGTATATACATTGTATGTATGTATGATATTGAACACAATAAACTTATTAAATGGAAAAAAAATCTCTTTAAACACTCAGAATCTGTTACAATACTAGACCCCCGCTTACCATCAGAATTATGAGATACATATTAACATACTCTCAACTGTCACGAATATATATATATATATATATATATATATATATATATATATATATGAGCGTGTGTGTGTGTGTTAAGAATTTCATCACTAACGTTTTTTTATTTTTAAATTAGCCACTTGTACACCTTTAACAGGTTGAGCAATTGACCCAGAAGGCTCGGCTACCCCTTCTATAGGACATGCACCTGATGGGGATTCTGTCTGTGGTAGTACTTTTGAGGTGGTAGAAGCCATCCTGACTTCTTTGCAGGTTTGTGCTCTAGCTTTAACAGGTCGAGATCTTGACCCAGAAGGCTCGGCTACCCCTTCTATAGGAGATGCACCTGATGGGGATTGTCTGTGGTAGTACTTTTGAGGTGGTGGAAGCCGTCTTAACCTATTTGGAGGTTTGTGCTCTACCTTTGATAGGTCGAGCATTTGACCCTGAGGGCTGGGCTACCACCTCTATGGAAGTTGCATTTAATGGGGATTCTTTCTGTGGCAGTACTTTTGATGTGGTGAAAGTTATCTTGATGTCTTTGGAGGTTTGTGTTCTAGCTTTAACAGGTCGTGCACTTGACGCAGAAGGCTGGGCTACCACCTCTATGGGAGTTGCACTTGATAGGGATTCTGTCTGTGGTAGTACTTTTGAGGTGGTTGAAGCTCTCTTGACCAATTTGGAGGTTTGTGCTCAAGCTTTCACTGGTCGAGCACTTGACCCAGATGGATGGGCTACCACCTATATGGGAAATGCACCTGAAGGTGGTAGAAGCCATCTTGACTTCTTTGGAGGTTTGTGCTCTAGCTTTAACAGGTCGAGCACTTGACCCAGAAGTCTTGGCTACCCCTTCTATGGGAGGTGCACCTGATGTGGAATATGTTTGTGGTAGTACTTCTGAGGTGGTGGAATCCATCTTGACCTCTTTGGGGGCTTGTGATCTAGCTTTATCAGGTCGAGCACTCGACCCAGAAGGCTGGGCTACCACCTCCATGGGAGTTGTACTTGCTAGGGATTCTTTCTGTGGTAGTACTCTTGAGGTGGTGGAAGCCATCTTAACCTCTTTGGGGGCTTGTGATCTAGCTTTATCAGGTCGAGCGCTTGACCCAAAAGGCTGGGCTACCACCTCTATGGGAGTTGCACTTGCTAGGGATTCTTTCTGTGGTAGTACTCTTGAGATGATGGAAGCCATCTTGACCTCTTTGGGGGCTTGTGATCTAGCTTTATCAGGTCGAGCACTTGACCCAGAAGGCTGGGCTACCACCTCTATGGGAGTTGCACTTGATAGGGATTCTGTCTGTGGTAGTACTTTTAAGGTGGTGGAAGCCCTCCTGACTAATTTGGAGGTTTGTCTTCTAGCTTTCACTGGTCAAGCACTTGACCCAGATGGCTGGGCTACGACCTATATGGTAGATGCACCTGATGGGGATTCTGTCTGTGGTAGTACTTCTGAAGTGGTAGAAGCCATCTTGACTTCTTTGGATGTTTGTGCTCTAGCTTTAACAGGTCGAGATCTTGACCCAGAAGGCTCGGCTACCCCCTCTATAGGAGATGCACCTGCTGGGGATTCTGTCTGTACTTTTGAGGTGGTGGAAGACGTCTTGCCCTATTTGGAGGTTTGAGGTCTACCTTTAATGGGTCGAGCATTTGACACAGAGAGCTGGGCTACCACCTCTATAGGAGATGCACCTGATGGGGATTCTGTCTGTGGTAGTACTTTTGAGGTGGTGGAAGATGTCTTGACCTATTTGGAGATATATGCTCTACCTTTTATAGGTCGAGCATTTGACACAGAGGGCTTATAGGAGATGCACCTGATGGGATTCTGTCTGTGGTAGTACTTTTGAGGTGGTGGAAGATGTCTTGACCTATTTGGAGGTATGTGCTCCACCTTTTGACCCAGAGGGCTGGGCTACCACCTCTATAGGAGATGCACCTGATGGGGATTCTCTCTGTGGTAGTAATTTTGAGGTGGTGAAAGCCATCTTTACCTCTTTAGAGGCTTGTGCTCTAGCTTTAACAGGTCGAGCACTTGACTCAGAAGGCTGGGCTACCGCATCTATGGGAGATGAACCTGATGGGGAATCTGTCTGTGGTAGTACTTTTGAGGTGGTGGAAGCCATCTTGACATCTTTGGAGATTTGTGCTCTAGCTTTATCAGGTTGAGCACTTGACCCAGAAGGCTGGGTTACCGCCTCTATGGGAGATGAACCTGATGGGGATTCTGTCTGTGGTAGTACTTCTGAGGTGGTGGAAGCCCTCTTCGCCTCTTTGGAGGTTTGTGCTTTACGTTTAACAGGTCGAACACTTGACCCAGAAGGATTGGCTACCACCTCTATCAGAGATGCACTTGATGGGGATTCTGTCTGTGATAGTACTTTTGAGATGATGGAAGCTATCTTGACCTCTTTGGATATTTGTGCTGTAGCTTAACAGGTCGAGCACTTGACCCAGAAGGTTGGGCTTCCATCTCTATGGGAAATGCACCTGATGGCGATTCTGTCTGTGGTAGTACGTTTGAGGTGGTGGAAGCCATCTTACCCTCTTTGGAGGTATGTGCTCTAACTTCAACAGGCTGAGCACTTGACCCAGATGGCTGGGCCACTACCACTAAAGGAGATGCCCCTGACAGGGTAGGTGCTACCACTAATCCCCCTGTGGTAGTAAGGGGAAGTGGATTATTACTTTTTGGTGGGAGCTTAGAAGCTTGAGCAAAATTAAGTTGCCGATTGAGTAAATTCTATGCATAGTCTACAGTAATATGTTTAGCATTTGCTTTCAAGACTGATGCCTCTATTTTCTTGTACTCTCAACAACTAGAGAACATTGGTTTGATTTTGGAGTGCCCCTCTCCTAGAAGAGCCACTTGCCACAGCTAAGAGTCTCTTCTACCTTTAGCAATAGAAAATTAGCCACTGCACACCTACAGTGCAGTAATGAATCCCTTGAGCAAAGAGTTGTGTAGGCAAAGGAAAAATTAGCTGTAAACAGAGATAGGGGTCAAATAACTCTCTAGCCGCCCAGGCCACCCTACTACCTATAATACGCCAGAACCAGAGAGTAAAGTTTTATGGTTGTCCTTATTACAAGAAAAGTTTTCTTCCAGTGCTGATGAATTGTCTGTAAAAAACACTGGACAAAGTACTGTTGGAGGAGTCCTTTATATTTCCGAGGTCGTCCACAGAATTTTTCTTATTTACACAACCACAGGTCACCAATGGTGTCTGGGGTTCGCCACCTAATCCGGGGGTACGAGGAACATTAAGTTTACTCATTATTTTGGGGGGAGGGAGGGAAGAGGTAATAATAATAATAATGAAAAAGACAACGGAAATAATATAAGTTTGAGGGAAAGAAAATATTTAGACTAAGCAATCCAAAAGAAGACTCCGTTAGCCTTGCTTTGAATTAATTTCTCCACCAATGACACTTGCAAGAGCTGCTTTCCAAATGTCCACTCCTACCCTACCAGAAAGAGATAGTTAACCTAGGATTAGAGTGCCTCAAGTGTATGACAAACCCGATTGATGGGACTTAGAGCATTTCAAGAATACAATCATGGCCACTTTAAGTATAGTGCTGGCAGGCAAACTGAACAGAATGCCGAGAGTCCTATCTCTATGAAACTGGCCAACCCCTGGAATACGAAGGCCAAGTTTTTTGTTCAAGAATAGTCCCGAATGCCAGTATGGAAATACTGACACTCCTATGTGTCCAAACATCGGGTAGTTGGCAAGAACACCACAGCTCCCACAATTGATTTTGAAAAGAAAAATCTGGACAGTGAAATGGGTAAGAGAGTTTTGATAGCAAAGTTGGAGACAGTTGACAAATATGGAGAATGAAGCAATCATAAGTAACATAAATAGGATGAGGGAAATTTAGTCACACTGAGGAAATAATTCCCTAATTCAAGAGCCCTCTAGTCCGTCACAAGGCTTCAGTACGACAGTGATATGACGTGCTGAAGCCCAATGACTTCATCAAGGTATTCTATCGTTAAGAGGGACCCAAGTTTAAAGAAGTGTTTAGTTTCGTTGCTAAACCAAATATACACGTGTTTATAAATATCCATAGATCGCAAAGTAAATCGACTGTAGTGAATTACAGCAAGAGTAAGAAATAATAATGGGGTTGGGTGGGGGTTACTGTCTATCAAACTACAAATACAATTATATAATTATAAACTGATACTCCTCACACCTTATACACAGACCCACCAGCCCAGGAAAACTCTCTCTCTCTCTCTCTCTCTCTCTCTCTCTCTCTCTCTCTCTCGAAAAGTGAATTAGAATGCATATGAATGGGCAGCCCAGCCATCAATAACTTATATATAAAATTACTAAGAGGAAGAATATCAGCTAACATGTTATTAGAGATTGCCAATTATAAAGAATAACATTTTACAAAAACCATCAATACAGATAATCAATCCCTCATCACCCCGTCATGAGTATAAAAGCTTTAGAAATGGTTCTGCGATAAAACAATGCATATGTAATCATTATCACTTAGGGGAGAGAGAGAGAGAGAGAGAGAGAGAGAGAGAGAGAGAGAGAGAGAGAGAGAGAGAGAGAGAGAGAGAGAGAGAGAGAGAGTATTTATTTTCTCAGATCTTTAGCTTTCTACTACAGTACTATCTACATGATTGATAGACCTGTTGGTTTTGTTTTCTGATTTTCATTTCTAATATGTATGTATGTATGTATATATACATATATATATATATATATATATATATATATATATATATATATATATATATACATATATGTGTGTGTGTATGCATGAGTTCGTTTTTATTTATAATGGATAAAAACTGCTGTGTACATATTATGGAAAACATTTTTTGGATCAATTCTCTCACCTCTTCTCTTAAATAATTCCATGAAGAACTGTAGGACAAAGTCCTGGACTTGATTTCATACAATAATAATAATAATAATAATAATAATAATAATAATAATAATAATAATAATAATACTCCATTATGAAGTGAACAAGTGACTCACTGACGTCACAGTTTGGGGTAAATAACTTCTCTAAATGATAAAATATATGACATCTAGGGAGCGTGTCGTACCCAGAGAGGAAGCGACTCTTGCTAACAAAGACGTTTTGATCAAATCCATTTTTTTAAAAACCAGAAAGAACAGGGTACAATTCTAAGTGAGCCCATGAATTTTTACCCGCTGCTATGATATAATATACATATTTATATGTGTATATATATATATATATATATATATATATATATATATATATACTTATACTGTGTAGTTCTATATACTTTTCTGCAGGTATAATTAAGTGGTTAGAGAGAGAGAGAGAGAGAGAGAGAGAGAGAGAGAGAGAGAGAGAGAGAGAGAGAGAGAGAGAGAGAGAGAGCATTCGTATGATCCTTATTAGATTCATGCCATTAGTATGCAGTTTTTGTGCGTGTTTTTGATGTACGAGAGAGAGAGAGAGAGAGAGAGAGAGAGAGAGAGAGAGAGAGTCAAGTCCCTCCCACCGTGTGACCCATAATATATTCCCCCCATTAATATGCAAAGAGCGCTTGTGCATCGTGTTTGTGTGTGCACCACTCTTTGTGAGGGAAGCGCGCTTCCACTGCAACAGCGGTAGAAAGGCTGAAACGAAATTAATGGGAGAGATGGTTGGTGTGTCTTCTCTTAAATGAGAGTTGGGGCGCTGTCCGGGCAAATTAATGACCTGGACTTTAATTATCGCCATGGTCATTACATCCCATTATCATTATATTATCCTTATTGTTGCTTTTTTGAGTTGTTCTTGCTTGATCTTTCGTTTTTATCTATTTTTGTTATTTACATTGTTACTGGTTCATCCTTTACTTTTTGAAGAGTTGGAAGACCCTGGCCTACATGGCTGAGGACAATGAAGCGCGAAGTAGGAGAAGATGAATGAAGTATTCAATTAAAAGCTCAAGATATAGATGACTGGCGAAATCTAACCGAGGCCCTTTGTGTCAATAGGCGTAGGAGGAAATGATGATGATGTGTAAGTATTATTTTTATGTTTTCTTTTTTATTTCTTTCTTATTATTAGTATTGCTACTGACTCAACTTTTTTCATTTGTTGTTGTGTAGGTATTGCTTTTCATAGCTTTTATTTTTTGACCTCGTCTTTATCAATTTTATTTCCAGGCGCTGGTGTTTGTATCTTTATTATTTTCACTTCTTTTTGTGTTCTTAATATCACAATTTTCGTCACTGCTATGCATTTATTTATTTGTTGCTATTCCACCAACAGGAAGAGTCTATTACTGTTGCCATGCAACTATTTATGCAAAAGTTGATTATTATCAATGTTATATTATTGCTTTTTTCTACTTACAAAGTTCTTACTACATCTATTCTAAACATTTTTTTTTTCTTATGAATACAATAACTATCAATTAAATGATGATACCAAAAGCCCATTATCATTGTCAGTTAAATGGCTTTCTAACTATTAATGAGTTGACAACGTTCATCAGAACCTACTATTTCTATTTCCATCGCTGTAAAATAATTAGTGGCTAATGTTACTATTTTCAGCAATGTTGCTTTGCTAATTAATAGACTTAATTTTGAATAACAAGAAATAACGATTATTATGATGATTTATCTGCACATACAAATATATCTATTTCAACAAATCTTGTCTTTGTACTTCTTTGTATTTTATTATGTAAAGTCTCTCTCTCTCTCTCTCTCTCTCTCTCTCTCTCTCTCTCTCTCTCTCTCTCTCTCTCTCTCTTCCCATCAAAACCTTTTAATATATTCCTAATCATCTCTCGATAGGGATAAAACTATAATTCATATGAAATTCATTAAATTATTAATAAAGTTTTTCATTTACGCGGGACGTTTTCATAAAACAGAAAACGTGAAAGAAAATGAAAGTAAAAGTTGACCTCGCCATTTCTCCTAACAATTTCCAGAGGACCAGACTGGGGAGAGGGGGGGGGGGAGCAATATTGGACTTGTGACAGATAAATTGACAGAGGAGCAATTTTTCGAAAAGTAAAAGTAGATAGATAGTCCTGTTTCAATTAAAATATCGACTTTTTAATTATCCGTATTTGAGTAAGTAAACCAACTTTAAATTATCCGTCTTTATATTGAAAATTTGTATTTTGAATTATTTGTATTTAAAAGGAAATTTATCATTTTGAATTTAAAATTTGCATTCTGCATGGTTCGCATTCGAATTGCAAATTTACATTTTCATTTGGAAATTTGCATTCTGAATTGCTCGTAATTGAACCGAAGATGTACATTTTCAACTGGAAATATGCATTCTGGAGTGTTCTATTTGAATTGAAAATTTGTATTTTGAACTGCACAATTGCATTCTGAATGGTTCGTATTTGAATTGGAAATATGCATTTTGAATTGGAAATTTTCATTCTGAATTGATCGTTTTTGAATTGGAAATCTGTATTCTGAATTGGAAATATGAATTTTGAATTGGAAATTTGCTTTTTACAAGGTTCATATTTGAATTGAAAATTTGCATTCTGAAGAGTTCGTATTTGAATTAGAAATTTGCATTCTGAAGTGTTCTATTTGAACTGAAAATTTGAATTCTGAATGGTCTGTATTTGAATTGGAAATTTGCATTCTGAATTGTTCGTATTTGAATTTGGAAATTTGTATTCTGAACAGTTCGTACATGAATTGGAAATTTACATTCTGAAGTTTTCTATTTGAGTTGGAAATTTGAATTCTGGATTGTTCGTATTTGAATTGGAAATTTGCATTCTCAATTGTTCGTATCTGAATTGGAAATTTGCGTTCTGAATTGTTCGTATCTGAATTGGATAATTTGAATTTTGAATGATTCGTATTTGAATTGGAAATTTGCATTTTGAATGGTTTGTATTTGAATTGGAAATCTGCATTACGAAGTGTTCTATTTGAATTGGAAAATTGCATTCTGAATTGTTCGTATTTGAATTGGAAATTTGCATTCTGAAGTGTTCTGTTGGAGTTGCAAATTTGAATTCTGAATGGTTTGCATTTGAAATTAAAATTTGCATTCTGATTGTTCGTATTTCAATTAGAAATTTGCATTCCCAATTGTTCTTACTTGAATGGGAAATTTGTATTCTGAATTGTTCGTATCTGAATTGGATAATTTGAATTTTGAATGATTCGTATTTGAATTGGATATTTGCATTCTGAAGTATTCGTATTTAAATTGGGAATTTGCATTCTGAATTGTTCTTATTTGAGATGGAAATTTTTCATTCTGAAGTGTTCTATATGAATTGGAAATTTCATTTCTGAATGATTCGTATTTGAATTGAAAATTTGCATTATGAACTATTCGTATTTGAATTGGAAATTTGCATTCTCAATTGTTCGTACTTCAATTGGATATTTGCATTCAGAATTGTTCGTATTTGAATTGGAAATTTGCATTCTCAAGTGTTCTATTTGAATTGGAAATTTGCATTTTGGATGGTTCGTATTTGAATTGGAAATTTGCATTCAGAATTATTCGTATTTGAATTGGAAATTTGCATTCTGAATTGTTCGTATTTGAAATGGAAATTTGCATTCTGAAGTGTTCTATTTGAATTGAAAATTTGTATTATTAATTGTTCGTACTTGGATTGGAAATTTGCATTCTGAAGTGTTCGTATTTGAATTGGAAACTTGCGAGCTGTGTTCTATTTGAATTGGAAATTTGCAGTCTGAATTATTTGTATATGAATTGGAAATTTGCATTATGAATTGTCCGTATTTGAATTGGAAATTTGCATTCTGAATTGTTCGTATTTGAATTGGAACTTTGAATTTTAAAGTGTTCTATTTGAATTGGAAATTTGTATTCTGAATTGTTCGTATTTGAATTGGAAACTTGCGAGCTGTGTTCTATTTGAATTGGAAATTTGCATTCTGAAGTGTTCGTATTTGAATTGGAAACTTGCGAGCTGTGTTCTATTTGAATTGGAAATTTGCAGTCTGAATTATTTGTATATGAATTGGAAATTTGCATTATGAATTGTCCGTATTTGAATTGGAAATTTGCATTCTGAATTGTTCGTATTTGAATTGGAACTTTGAATTTTAAAGTGTTCTATTTGAATTGGAAATTTGTATTCTGAATTGTTCGTGTTTGAATTGTAAATTTGCATTCTGGAATGTTCTACTTGAATTGGAAATTTGAATTCTGAATTGTTCGTATTGGAATTGAAAGTTTGCATTCTGAATGATTCGCATTCGAATTGGAAATGTGGATTTTGAAGTTTTCTATTTGAATTGGAAATTTGCATTCTGAATGTTTCGTATCTGAATCAGAAATTAGCATTCTAAATTATTTGTATTTGGATTAGAAATTTTCATTCTTAAATATTTGTATTTGGATTGAAAATTTGGATTCTGAAGTGCTCTATTTGAATTGGAAATTTGCATTCTGAATAGTTCGAATCTGAATTAGAAATTTGCATTCTGAATAATTTGTATTTGGATTAGAAATTTGCATTCTGAATAATTTGTATTTGGATTAGAAATTTGCATTCTGAATAATTTGTATTTGGATTAGAAATTTGCATTCTGAATAATTTGTATTTGGATTAGAAATTTTCATTCTGAAATATTCGTATTAGGATTGGAAATTTGCATTCTGAAGTGTTCTATTTGAATTGGAAATTTGCATTCTGAATGGTTCGTATTTGAATAGGAAATTTGCATTCTGAAGTGTTCTATTTGAATTGGAAATTTGAATTCTGAAGTGTTCTATTTGAATTGGAAATTTGCACTCTGAATGGTTCGTATTTGAATTGGAAATCTGTATTCTTAAGTGTTCTATTTGAAATGGAAATTTGCTTTTTTAATTGCTCGTATTTGAATTGGAAATTTGCATTCTAAATGTTTCGTATCTGAAATGGAAATTTGCATTCTGAAGTGTTCTATTTGAATTGGAAATTTGCATTCT
>NC_090743.1:61061754-61064254 GCF_036898095.1 Palaemon carinicauda
TTAATATCTAGATCAGGAATAAGAAATTTAATATACCGTAAGTTCCTGTCCAACAAATTAAGATGAGAATCAGCAGCTGAAGACTAGACAGGAGAAAAATACTCGAAACAAGGTAAAATGGAAGAATTAAAAATCTTATTCAGAATAGATTGATCACCAAAAATCTTGAGAGACTTTCTCAATAAGCCAGTTTTTGTGCAATTGATGAAGACACAGACCTAATGTGTTTCTCAAAAGTAAATTTGCTGTCGAGAATCGCATCTAAAATTTTAAAAGAGAAGAGTCAAATTTAAAGAAACATTATCAATACTGAAATCCGGATTTTGAGGAGCCACGGTCCTTGACCTACTTACAATCATACTTTCAGTTTTGTTAGGATTCTACTTCATACCCCATAATATGCATCATACACTAATTTTAGCTAGATCTCTATTAAGGGATTCAGCTACCCCAGATCAACATTCAGGATATGGAATTGTTGCAAAGAGAGTAGCATCATCTGCATATGCAACAAGTTTGTTTTCTAGACCAAACCACGTCAAGTGTATATAGTATGAAAAGTAATGGGCCAAGAAAACTACCCTGAGGATCACCAGATATCACACTCCTATACTCACTATGGTACCAATCAACAACAACTCTTTACGATCTATTATTTAAAAATTCAATAATGATGCTAAGAAACGACCCATCCACTCCCAACTGTGAGTTTGAAAACAAGGGCCACATGATTAACACGGTCATAGGCAGCATTAAAATCAAGGCCAATCATACGAACTTCCTGACCACAATCAAGGGATTTCTGTACAGCATTGGAGATTGTAAGAAGGGTATCACATGCTCCAAGGCCTTTGCAAAAACGAAATTGCAAACTAGGGAACAGATGATTACCTTCAGCAAACCTATTGACGTTTTGCCAAAAGACGTTCAAAAACTTTAGATAATATTGGAGTTATGGAAATTAGGCGGTAATCAGTTGGACTTCAGCTACCACAAACACATTTACACAGTGGAGTAACATTACCAATTCTCCAACAAGTGCTAAAGGCTCCTCTTCTTGGTAACTTGCGCTAAATAACAGATAACTTATAGCTAAGTAATCTGAGTCTTTGCAAAAAAAAAAAAAAAAAAAAAAAAAATACTATTTGGGTCTACTCCTTCGTAAGCATCAAGGTCCATCAAGAGAGCTTTAATTTCACGAGATCGAAAAGCTAAACTAGTTAGTTTAGCCTCAGGAAAACAGGAATGAGGAAGTTCGAGTTAACACTACTCTCCTTGCGGTCAAACACAACTGCCAAAAGGGTTGCCTTTTCCTTTGGACAGTGAGTGACAAAGCCATCTGGTTTAAGTAAAGAAAGAAATGTTGCATCTATACCAAAGAGTGCAGATTTAAGGGTACTCCATCACTTATGCTCCTGGGTTGAACCAGAAAGGGTTTCTTTTATGGTTAAATTGTATTCCTTTTCAATTGAAGCATAAACTCTCAGAGCAAAAGTTTTAAGCTGAGTATAGTAATTCCAGGTCAAATCTGATCTGTTACCTTTCCAAAGATGATAGGCCTCCTGCTTCTCCAAAAAAGCACGTCTACAATCATCACTGAACCATGGTTTGTCTTTCACTCGGTATCTTAGTACACGAGAAGGGATACGCCTATCATCTATGTTGACTAGATTCTCATTCAAAGGAACTACAGGATCAACACTACTATACAATTGTGAACAATTCAAGCTCAAAAGATCATGCAAAATCTCAATCTAGTCTGCTTGAGATTTCATATAAATCTGTGTAAATATCTGAATAAAGGGGCGGAGACAGAGGGCTTTCTCTTAATTCCCATATACATAATTGCAATGTCACACTTATCCCTTAATCAGAAAGAGAGAGAGAGAGAGAGAGAGAGAGAGAGAGAGAGAGAGAGAGAGAGAGAGAGAGAGAGAGCTCCCAGTAGTTCCTCATGCAACCAATATACGACCCTATTCCCCCTTCTAAATGCCATCATTTATGTGACCCTCTAAGAGATTTGCTCTTCACATAGACAATTGGGAAACTTACTGAATGGGAAAACGGAATCGTTAATGACGCAGAGGGACGTTCAAAACAGAAATTATAATAGATGGGGAAAAAGTTACACATCTCATTTGGTACATACCCAATCCAACCTTCCCTTTCTCATGAGTCAAACTGTATATAAAAACACGGTCAAAAACTGTATACAAGTGTAATGAGGTGAATCAAACTCTCTACTAAAGATGTTAAATATATATATATATATACATATATATACATATATATACATATATATATATATATATATATATATATATATATATATATAACACCAACCATTAACAACGAAATAAAATCCATCGTCAAGGTACATGAACAGAGTATAAGCAAAACTTTCCATATTTTGCTCTTCATCGCGCTTACATACCTAAACATACTTCTTGCACAAAATTAAAAGCATGCGTTTATATATATATATATATATATATATATA
>NC_090743.1:61073564-61086064 GCF_036898095.1 Palaemon carinicauda
TTATCCCTCTGCCATCAATCCTTCCTCGTCCTCTTCAATACCGATATAGTATTTACTGTCACAATCTTGTCTCCAATAACAGCTTCAATAATATTGACGAACACACGTTATTTTCTAGATTTATTTCAGAACCAGCACTTCTAAAAGCTGTTTAACTTTGTAAGGACATCTTCACTTTTATGGTTTTCAAATGAATTTCAATTTATTCTTTGTTTATAATAAACGATATCGGCGACAATGACCGACGATGTTAGGATGCCAGAAAACTTCAAACCAATTAATCAAACTAACACTAACATTATAGAACGATATTTTTGTCTAGGGATTAAATCCAACATACACACAAACAACATTTAACTTTTCTTATGTCTAGAGAGTAAATTATTTGACGAAAAGATTATTTATTTCGATGTTTGATTACCAATACAATGGAATTCTATCTAGCTATCAATATAATTCATCGCGCTGCAAATGTAATAAAAGTAATTAATGTTAATCGCGTCAGATACATGATTTAATACCGTTATCTGTAAATACAAAGCTGAATTCTATTGATTTAATTTCTTCGTAACATGTTATTTGTAGGTAATGTTATTCACTTGGTTGCTTCGAATCACTAATGCGTTTACGATCTAATTACGATACGTGTAATTGCGTAATAATGAAGGTGCTTTAACAATAATTTAAAGACTATTGCAGTGAAATTAATCTAGATGTGGACGAATATGCGACAAGGTCAATATTTCCCCGCCATTACATACAAAGGAGGTCAGCAAGAATTTAACTTCTTTAAAAGAAAATTACAGAGTTTTTTTTATTGAAATAGGATTTATCAATTTGATTAGTTCATAAACAAATAAAGATATACATATACATACATACATATATATATATATATATATATATAAACCAATCAAAAAGTATGTTACAGCGTAAGAAAAGAAATGACGATGTAGAACAGCAAACTTATAACAAATAATTGGTCACTCCTCTTAGTTGCCTGGTTCACCTAAAACTTAGCATTGCTTGGAAAGTGGTATGTACTATTAACGCAAAAAGTGAAATTATGACGTATGGAAAAAAAGGATAAAGAGCAAAGTATATATTTGAGCCATATATATATATATATATATATATATATATAGATTGAATTGTATTTATGAATCTGAGTAAGAAAACCGACAGTAGCAGAATAAAGGCAAAGTTAGAAGCTGGACTGCAGGATGGAAGACAGGATAAAAGCCTTTACTAGAAAATGGAACATGGAAAAGAGAGAGAGAGAGAGAGAGAGAGAGAGAGAGAGAGAGAGAGAGAGAGAGAGAGAGAGATAGAGATGATTACATTGTTGATGATAATAAGTGAGACCGTTTTCTTGAAATGCTCAACACTTTGAGGTGCATTCTTGTCAATAGTTCTTGAGTCATTAATTACAATTACAATACAATATAAAGGCCAATCTCAATTTTAGCAAGTGTACGTAATTATACAAAACAAGAGCTCAATTTAAAAATATATATTGAAAAAGAGAAAATCAAAGGATCGGCAAATACATAAAGCGAAAACAGAGAATCTGAAGAACACCAGGAAAGGAACACCGATCGTGCCATCTGCATCTGGGTTTCTACTCACCATCTGTGTGCTCGCAATGACACGCCCTTTGGTATCTAAACCAAATCACATCCGTACCTGTAAAAAAAATATCAAGTGATTAACAACAATAATAATAGTAATAATAATAACAATAATAATAATAATAATAATAATAATAATAATAATAATAATTATTATTATTATTACTATTATTATTATTATCATTATCATCATCATCTCCCCATATGTAATAAAAGAGAAAATGTTTGGCTATATATATATATATATATATATATAATATATATATATATATAAATATATATATATATATATATATATGTATATATGTGTATATATATATATATATATATATATATATATCCGGTCACGCACAGCTCTCCCTTTCCCTCGGGTAGGAGGAAAGAGTAATAATACCCTGGAGAGAGGAGTGCGTGTATATACATTTAGATATTTAATCATTATGGCTCATATTTTGCCATTCTAATCCTTTCTTATAAGATTTGGACTGTAATGTCTATAAACTAATCGACTGACATATTTTCCTTTTTTAAAATTAACCTCGATGACATATTCTTTTGATTTCCTTACATAATCAATAATGCTGTATAAAGTCATTTTCCAGAAATTATCTTCATGACATACATATATCACGTGAAACCAAACATATATATCCAATTTGGATAAATATTTAAGCATAACTACAATCACTTTTGGTATGTAAAAATATACATCCATACATACATACACACACAATATGTATATATATATATATATATATATATATATATATATATATATATATATATATATACATACATACAACCTTCCATACATACATATATATATATATATATATATATATATATATATATATATATATATATATATATATATATATATATATATATATATATATATATATATATATGTATATACATATATATATATGTATATATATATATATATATATATATATATATAATATATATATATATATATATATATATATATATATATATATATATATTAGCATGGACCGGCAGGGATCACTTGCATTAGTTAAATAGGTACTGCGCATTACATGGAACTGGCTATCCTTTAAATAATATAGCCAATGAATCCTCTAAGGATTTAGTCAGTCTATGGAAAGCGGAAATAACAGAATAACCCGTAGAGAATGAATTTGTTAAAATATAATTTGGATACCTTGGCCATAACAGAAACACGTTGTGAGGGGATTGGTAAAGAAATTTTAGATCACGGCAATAACAGATGGGGTTGGAAGAGAACGTATAAACGGAATGGAGAGCTGTAAATAGTAGATTGTTACTTGCTGTCTAAATCAAAGCAGTGCAATTTGAGTATTATAGTTTGCTATCAACCAGCAAATGATTCCACTGAAGTTGGAAGGAATTATCAAGATATAGAGACTGTGATGGGTGTTGAGGGTCTTGGCGAAGTTGCAAATGAAAATGGAGCACATTTCATGGGTTTCTGTTCAACAAACAATCTTGTTTTGCCTTAGTTGTAAATGTTCAGTATCTATGAAATCATTTTCTAGTACTTTTTGAATGGGTGGCGGCAAAGGTTACAATAAAGCTAAATATTAACAAATAATCCCTCTCGATAGCATAGCATAGTAGAAAACGGTGCAATAAAAGAAAACCTCTAAAAAAACTATTTCTTGATATTATATATACAAATGTTATAATACCCCTAAAATATTTGAAAAAAAAATGATCCCTGTTAATAGCATAGTGGTAAAGGTTAAAATAAAGATATATTCTTAAATAGTTTGTTCCTCTTGATCGTAAAGTGGTAAAATATACAATAAAACTAAGCATTTAAAAATCTTTTCCTTCTTCAAAGCATAACGTCAAATGTTACAATAAAGAAAAGCATTCTAAAACAAAACTTTTCTTTCCTGGTAGCATTATGATAGAGATTACAGTAAAGCAAAGTATTTGAAAACAAATTGGCCCTCCTGATAGCATTTTGAGAGAGAGAGAGAGAGAGAGAGAGAGAGAGAGAGAGAGAGAGAGAGAGAGAGAGAGAGAGAGGTGGTTACTTAGCTACCCGTGCAGACACCTCAAGATTATGTATGTAATTGACGGATAGGTTTATTTAAAAGCAAATGAGATACAGATTAATTCACACACAAACAAAGTTATGCCAACTCCTTCTACAAACATAACAGACACCTCACACGTCTCGAACTGTCGACCTAACCGCGCCAGGACTCCTCGCAGCTGGGAGGAAGGACGCTGGTGACTGGTACACCACATGAACATACGCTACCAGGGTCTAAGCGAGGTCAGGCATTACTGACGATCGGGACTACGGTCTACCCTAATGCCAAAGCAAAGTCCTTCAAAAGAAGGCACCCTGTGCTTACCCACATACAAATGGAAAAAAATACACAATAATACAAGAATTTACAATATATTACAGTATTAGAAAAAAATTTACTCCTCTTGAACCTTGATAGTATCGTGATAAAGGCTATCATAAAACAAAGTATTTGGAAAAATATTTGTACTTCTTGATAATAAAGTCATAAAAGTTATAACAAACCAACATTATTGAAAAAAAACTTCTTGGCAGCATAGTGGTAAAGGTTAAAATAAAAAAGTATTTTAAAATCATGTCCCTCTAAATATCACAGTGGTAAATGATAATAAAACAAAAAGTATTTGAATACATTTTTCCATTTTGATAGTAGAGTAATAAACGTTACCAAAAAAAAAAAAAAAAAAAGCAAATTATTTGTAGAAATAAGGTTGTCAGGCTTCCTAGTAAATGTAATAGTAGAAGTGAAGGTCACCTTCAAGAAATAAAATTGTTAAAAGTTACTATACAGTAGATTCTTTGAAATTTTTTTTATCCTACTTGATAGTATAGTAACAAAAGTTATAAATAAAGCAAAAGACAATTAAATGTTTGTCCCTGTTTATGATGTGGTTAAAGAGGTTACAATAAAACACATTTTCAGCAAAAAAATATATATCCTTCTTAAAAAGATATATATATATATATATATATATATATATACAGAGAGAGAGAGAGAGAGAGAGAGAGAGAGAGAGAGAGAGAGAGAGAGAGAGAGAGAGATCAACACAATATCGTGCTCAAATAGAAATAAATTCCTATCTGATACTGGGATCGAACCCTAGCCCTTCATATATATATATATATATATATATATATATATATATATATATATATATATATATATATATATATATATATATATACACGACGGGAAAACCGTTGGTATATACATATCAAAAGTATAGTAGTAAGCGAGATATAGGTTATACAAAAAAAAAAAACAATATACTGTATACTAGGGGAAATTGGTCTCTCTCTCTCTCTCTCTCTCTCTCTCTCTCTCTCCTCTCTCTCTCTCTCTCACGTTTTACATGGTCCTTGCGGTTAGAAGCCACTTCCGTTCGAATACTTCCCAGCATATTTGCATTCTAAAAAACGTTAAAATAAAAATAAAATATAAATAATTACAATGCTCATTATAATGGCCTTTATTTCCATACTACAATGATTTCCCACGAAAATGTAAATGGCATTAACCTCGTAATATAGGCATGTTTACTTTAGTCTAGTGATGAGTTTGACTTCATAAAAGATTTTTTTTTTTTTTAAATATTCCAGGGTTTTTAATTCGATACGTGAAAAATAATTGCTATCAGTTATCTTCTATGTTCATTGCTTATAAAACAAAAAATGAAAAATAGGCCTTAAAGGTGGGCATAAAAATGTTATTAATATACATTTTTTTTTTTTCATTTTTCAAGTTCATTCAGATGACTATGTTAAGGAATATATACGTAACAAAAATAATCTAATCCTCTTAAAAGTATCATATGGTAGGAAGAATAAATGAAAAAAGAATGAAATGCCATCAAAAACAAAAATCTTAGAAAGGAATTATTACTAATAAAAAAAAAACCACCGAATAGTTTCTAAAATTATTGATGATAATGTTCTTAACTGAAAGTAGAATATAATAATAATAATAATAATAATAATAATAATAATAATGATAATAATAATGTAAAACATAGCCTAACAACATTATTGTGTGGACTACAATATTCATATAAAATGTTTTTAAAATATTAGTAAAAATTAAAATCCGTATAAAAATATATTTACAGCACAAAGAAACTTGCCTCTTACTCTTTAAATAAATGTACCGCAATACCAATGGTTTACAGCAATACTAGTATAAATTATAAATTCCCCTATGGTATTTTTTTCGAATCTGAGTAAACATGAAATTCACGTATCCAGAAACAAGTATATAAAATAATCTGAAATATTTATATCTTGGTGGTAGGGTATATTGAGAGAAAAAATATATATACATACAGTATATATATATATATATATATACATACAGTATATATATATATATATATATATATATATATACTGGCTAAGTTAGTACTAATTTGGTAAAGCAGGGTGCTATAAGCCCTAAGACTCCAACAAGGTAACGTTAACGTAAAATTAAAAACTAACCTAAGACCCTTTAAAGATTGTAAAAATTAAAATACACTAAAAAAGTTACCTACCACAGAAAGAAACGTAGCTCTTTAAAACAAATGATAAATAAATAACCTTTAAAATTTGTTTATAGCCAACCCCTAGTAATACTTGAATTTCACAAAAGTTTTACCAAATCCTTTAAAATATAGGTGAAATTAACCATTTTCAGAACTACCAAAATTAAATCAAGACCCCTAAAAATTGTCAAAATTTAAACGTACCATAAAAAATCCAAAAAACCAGTAAGATGTACAGAAACAATTCACTCAAAATATTAAACAAAAACGCCTTAAAGTATATAAGATAAGAATACTAAGGCTATAGAGACAAGCCAGAACGCCTGCTTGAGGCTATAATACTACAGATACTAGATTTATATAGGCATGATTTATATATATATATATATATATATATATATATATATATGACAATTTATAAGTAAATTGTATTTGTCCTAACATATTACCACGTCCTAATAGTAGGAGTACTCTCTGGACATATCTACCGACCGGAGATTTTCCCTCCCCAAAGGCCATCACCCCCTCCCCCGATCCCCAAAACCCCTTCACACCTTGGAGACCTTGTTTCCTCCAGCATGCCCCAAGGGTAAGCTTGGGCTAGCCTTCCATGTCAACAACAGCCATTCTCTCTGGCTTCAGGAAAAGTGACTTATGATAAAAGGGTCTACAGAGTGGAAGGAGGGGGGGGGGGGGCAGTTAGCCTATTGAGACGTGGTAAGGATGTTAGGAAAAATACAGTTTACTTAGAAATTGTCATTTGCTCCGACACGATTACTTCCCACGTCCCAATAGTAGGAGCCTCAGAATTAGGAGGCGGGTAAACAGACCCTGAAAACAGTTTAGGGATCAGCAGGTGAAAGGGGGGGGGGGGTTGAAGCCCTGTCTGGGAAAGTCAAACCGAAAACAGGGGGGTTAGTGAGGGTATGATAAGGTAACACACACCCAAGGAGCATCTTCTTGTTAGGTTGATCCATGGAGGGCGAATGGGATAGGGTTCGAGACTCTATCTCTCCTTACCTATCACGTGTAGCCACCCTCGGATCCTCTGCTGGGCGACTATGACGGGACCGAGCTTGAACCCCTCCCGGGACTTGAGGGAACAGTCCTTAAGGTAGTGGGCCATAAAAGTCGACTGTCTCGAGCATACCCCTGCCCTCAGCACCTGATCGATCTCCATGTTCTTATCAAAGGCCAACGAGGTGCCGATGCCCCGGATGTTGTAAGGCTTGACGGACCTCGGGGTTGACTTCGCTTTTCGTCATGTACGCTATTCGAATCGTCTCCCGGAGTCAGAACGAGATCATATTCTTTGATACCCCCTTCTTCACTCTACCCGTTGTCATGAACAATCTCTTGATGGCCGGCTGGAGGGTGGCGGTCCTAGAGAGATATTTTCTAACCGCCCTCACCGGGCATAATAGAAGGTCTTCCAGGTCCTTTGTCCTGGGAATGGCAGGGATGGAGAACTCATTGAAACGGGGGTATCTACAGCTTGGTTCTGCGTTTTTGCCACGAAGGAAGGGACGAACCTCAAGCACAGCTCCTACCAACCGTGGGAGTGGGAAACATCCGCAGACAGCCCGTGGAGTTCACCTACCCTTTTTGGCTGAGGTCAGGACGAGAAGGAACACCATCTCAAGGGTTAGTTCCCTGTCTGTAATTTATCTCAGGGGCTCGAAAGGCAGCTTCTTCAGGGAGTCGAGAACTTTGATAATATTCCACGAGGGGGCAGAGAGGGTCCTAGGGGGGCGGGACTGCTCGAACTCTTTCACCGTATCGAGAGACGCTTGGAAGAGCTTAGCTTCAAGCCCTGGAGGAGAAAGGCCTGGCCCAGGGCCGCACAGAATCCCTTACTGCTAGTTCTGACAAGACCCAGTCGAGTCGAAGATGTACTAGGAACTCCTCGATGACCAGGATTGAAGCTTTAAGGGGCTGGATGCCTTCTTTGTTGCACCATTTGCAGAAGGTTGCCTATCTCGCGTGGTAAATGGCCCTCGAGGATTGCCTCAGATTTAAGGTCACCTGGCCGGCTGCCCTCTTGGAGCATCCTCCTTCCTTAGTCTAATCTCTACGTATAAAGGGAGAGGTTTTGGAGTACTTCGTGAAAATTCTGTAAGTGGGGTTGCCTTAGCAGGTCTTGTTTTAGAGGCAGGGGCCACAGGGGCTCCGTTGCCAAGGATCTCAGTTCTGTGAACCAATCTTTTTCCGGCCACCATGGAGCTATTAGGGTTAACTTTGAGTGCTTTGCCCCCTGAAGCTGTTTCAGGGTCTGCTGAAGGAGTACGAATGGAGAAACGGCGTACACATCGAGTCCGTCCCATGGATGTTGAAACACGTCTTCCAGAGCTGCTGCTGAGTCCGACACTGGGGAGCAAAAGACCGGCAGTTTTGCGTTCAGATGAGTCGCAAAGAGGTCCAGGCACGGCGATCCACACCTTTCTATCATTGCCCTTGCTACCTCTGGGTGAAGGGACCATTCCCCCAGCAGAACTTGTCCCTTTCAGCTGAGGCCGTCTGCGTCCATGTTCCATTTCCCCGGAATGTACCTGACTGTCATGGAGATGGAATTGTCTTCAACCCAAGATAAGATGTCTACTGCCAGATTGTCGATCCGATGGGATTGCAGGCCGCCCTGTTTCTTGACGTATGCGACAACGGTGCATTGTCGCTCATCAGGGCCACTTTCTTCCCACTAACGAGTCCCCGAGGATGTAGAGAGCTTTCTGAACCGCCAGCAGCTTGAGTTCGTTTATGTGGCGGGTCTTCTCTTCCAAGGACCAACGGCCCTTGGCCATCCTGTAAGGATGCTGGGCTCCCCATCCATCTCTGGATGCATCCGTAAACAGAAGTAGTCCCGGAGGAGGATCCAGCAGTATGACTCTTGCTTGGTTGTTCATTGGGTCCAGCCACCACTGGAGGGCCTCCCTGGTCGGCTGAGGCGGGAGTCTCTTTGGCGACGGGTACTGTTTTGCCAGGGCCTGCATCTCTTTCAGGTCCCACTGGGCTGGGTGTAACATCAGTCTTACCATGGGGACAAGTTTTTCCAGAGACACCAGGTGGCCTACCAGTCTCTACCATTCCTTCTGCAATGCCGGATTAACCCTGGTGAAAGGCTCCGCCAAGCTTTCCAAGTTGCCGATCCTCTCCTTCATCGGGAGGGCTTTTGCTTGCACGGAGAAAATTTCCATTCCCAGGTACACTGTCCTCATGGTTGGAAAGGGCTTTGACTTCTCCCAGTTGAACTCCAACCCCAGTTCCAAACAGAAGGTCACTAATTTGTCCCTTTGTTCCCTGGACTTTGAGAGGAGCAACCCGTCGTCGAGGTATCTCAACAGTCTTATCCCTCTCTTTTGGGCCCACTCGGAGACCAGGAAAAGACTCTCGTAAAGACCTGAGGGGTGGTTGACAAACCAAAGCAGAGTGGTGAACTGGAAGACTTCTTCTCCTCACTTGAACTTGAGGAACTTCCTGCTGGATGGGTGTACTGGGATATGAAAATATGCATCCTTGAGGTCCAGGGATAGTATAAAGTCACCTTCCCTGATGGCTGCTAGGACAATCCTGGCAGTTTTCATTTTAAACGTGGTCTTGGCGACGAAACGGTTGACAGCCGAGAAGTCTATAACTGGTCGCCACCCACCTGAGGCCTTCTCCACCAGGAATAGGCGGCTGAAGAAGCCTGTCTGTTCGGCAGGTAGCGCCTGGATGGCCCTTTTGGAGAGGATGTCCTGAACCTCCCCCTCTAAGGTTCTCTGCGGTGTTTCCTCCTTGGAGACCTCGAGTCCCGAAACCAAAGGAGGTGTGGGGCACTTAAAGAGGATGCGATAGCCGTCCCTCAACACTTGAACTGTCCACTGGCCTCCCTTCCTTTGCTCAATTTCTCCACCTTGCGTTGAGGCATCGCCCACTACTTCCTCTCGAAGAACTGGCCACCACGTGGCCCTCGATTGGCTGGGGCACTCTTCTTACTGCATCCAGGTTCTGGTCTCTGTACTCCTGAGGGGGTTTGCGACGGGTGAGCCCACGGGGATGAGAACGGGTTTATGGTATGAGGCATAGAAGGCCGCCCACTTGGCTGGGTCCTGGGCTTATGGTCCTCACGGGAGCGGTATAGCGGGCGCGCTGACGCACCCGACAAAGATTAGGAATCCCTGAGGAGCATTGCATCATGCCTTTCCTTCCTGCACTTCTCTAGGGCCTCTTCCCCTGTGTCCTCTGTGAAGAGGGCCTCTCTGGCAATAGGGGCATCCTTCAATGCCCTTACTTCCCTGTCTGGTAGTTGCCTAGGCAACCTACACAGAACCATGTCCCGCCTTTGTAGGACCTAGTTTGACGCAGAGGTATACAACTGCCCCGCCAAGAAGGCTACCACCCACGTCCCCGAGACTGCTAATTCTAGAAATTGCTCCCTGGCCTGGTTTTTCCTGACGCCGTTCTCCAAGGCGAATGACTCTAGGACTGTGGACCAGAGGTCCAACCACAATACCGCATCCCCGCGGCAGTTTCCATGGCCTGTGCCTCCTGAACCGTGAAACCCACAGTCCCTCCTGAGAGCTTATCTTCCTTGGAGCCGGGGGCGAGGTCCCTTCCGGAGTGTAGAAGCGCCTGTGCTTCCCCTCGGGAAGGGTAAAAGCTTTGGAGCTCTGTTGGGTGTGTTCAGGCCTTTCGTTTCCACATTGGTGATCCCAGGAACCAAAGTCCAAGAAACCCTCACCGGTAACATGGGACCTATTTAAAGTACCCTGCCATGGGTTTGGGGATCGTACATCCCTGGGTTCAAGTCTCCCTCCCGAGGGAGTCCTGTGCCGTTCCCCTTCTCTTCAGCTCCTCTTCGGCACTGAAGCGGAGTCTGAAGACCCATGGTTATAAGAGCGGGTCTTCAAAGGGTGGAAGCTCCCTGACCGATTCTCACTTCTTCCTCGGCGCTCGGCACCCGGGGGAGGAAATACAACGCTGTCTGCTGGGAAAAGGTCTTCCCCAGGGGCTTGGAGGGCCGGCTCTGGGGCTCCCCAACCCGAGAACGGATCCCTTAGCGGGAACCTGAATTGGGTCCTGGGTGTGCCTGAAAAGGCCTCTGGATCCCACGGGGTCAAATTGGCTGATGAGCGCCACTGAGTGGGAGATGTCGATGCCGCTCTAAGAGCGGAGAGCTGCTCCTCCGTCCACAAAGGGACCGAGGAGCCGGTCCCTGGTGGTGGAGGATTGGTGGCTCCTAGGACCAATCGGGTCTAAATATCCTCTCCATTCCATCGGCAGAATGGCGGATTTAACCACGTGGTTACCATGAGGGGCCTCCAAGCGGGGATAAGTTTCATCCTGTGGCCGAATCGCGCAACTTTGGAGCAGCCACTTGCAGTTGGACATAACGGCTTTTAACGTGCCAACAACCTTCTCTGTGGACCTCCCCGGTGACGAGAAGGTCAAGAAGATAATTCTACTATCCGTTCTTGGAGGGGAATGACCCCTGACCTCAGGGGGCAATCCGTTAGAGTTTCCCTCTGCCCCACCTTCACATCCTCCACTACTGTGGGTAACACATGGGACAGAGAGGGCCATGCAACACTAGGCACGGATGAACAGGCCGAGGAAGGGCGTGAACCACTGCCCTTCCTCGAGGGCAACTTGTCCCTCTTGGCCTTTTTCTTCTTTTTTGTGGCCATCTTGGCCCTCACGCTCACCACAGGTCTATTTACATGAGGATACTCAGCCCAGACAAGAGGTACACGACACGTGGGGATCTACTTCCATGTGGGAAAGAAAAGCAGCACATAACTTTCCACTACCTCCAGGGGAACGACGTTGCACTCGCACATGATCCATAGTAGAGATCGAGGATCACAAGATTAACACACGATATAACAAGGTTACATGAAAAACTTTGACGATAGTAAGCGCAACGAGTTGTCGGTACTGCAACCAGAGAAAGAATGGTTGTTGTGGGCCAACACTTGGGGCATGCTGGGAAACAAAGTGGGTGATGGCCTGAGGGGAGGGAAAATCTCTGGTCGGTAGAGACGTGTCGAGAGCACTCCTACTATTGGGACGTAGGAAGAATTCGTATCGGAACAAATATATATATATATATATATATATATATATATATATATATATATATATATATATATATATATATATATGCAAAAGAACCACAGGGAAAATGAAAATACGAAATATAAGATTAAGTCCTGATTAGTTTCGTGATACTTCTTCTGAGGACTGCTTTATTGAAAGAGGTTTATTTACATTTCATAGGTAGAGTAAAAGTACGAACATACATAGTGAGACTTATAGAACAATGAC
>NC_090743.1:61091064-61098564 GCF_036898095.1 Palaemon carinicauda
TATATATATATGTACATATACATATATATACATATATTTATATATGTATATATATATACATATACATACATATATATATATATATATATATATATATATATATATATATATATATATATAAGTTTGAAGAATGATAAAATCTCTTGTTAAACAAGGCAATAATTAGGGAGCATACTACCTCCTTACCATAAATTGTGTTATTTTGAAAATTGACCTTGACCTGTGAACCCGTGGTGAAAACAATACCACTGTCCTTTTCCCCAACTCCATACTCTGAAAATCCCATACGAATCCCACCAGTGTACGAGGTCATGAACCCCGCCAATCACCTCCCAACCCAACCCTCTTTCCTTCCCCTACATAACATCTGCGGATCTGAAACCGTTGTAACATAATCTACTCCTCTCAACTTGTAGCCTCAAACCGGACTCCTCCACGCTCGACCTACCGCCACACGAATTCTTCATCAATCAAAGAATCATGGAGCACTTTCCTAGAGTTGATTCCTTCATAATCCCCAATTTTGGAAGGCTTTTTGTGTAGTCCTTCCCTTCTGAGATTCCCTAAATATGAATGAATACCACATAACTGCCTTCCAGAACTCCTCAACATAGTCAGCATGCTGTGCTCAACATAAACCATAAACTAAAAGTTATATTCAGCATAACACATGAATTCCACAACAAATTGAATGCTTTTCCAAGTTATGTTCTGTATTATAACACGTGAATTCCACTACACATTGAATTCTTTTCAAAGTTATGTTCCGTATTATAACACGTGAATTCCACTACAAATTGAATTCTTTTCCAAGTTATGTTCCGTATTATAACACGTGAATTTCACAACAAACTGAATTCTTTTCCAAGTTATGTTCACGTGAATTCCACTACAAATTGAATTCTTTTCCAAGTTATGTTCCGTAATATAACACATGAATTCCACAACAAACTGAATTCTTTTCAAAGTTATGTTCCGTATTATAACACGTGAATTGCACAACAAACTGAATTCTTTTCAAAGTTATGTGCCGTATTATAACACGTGAATTGCAAAACAAACTGAATTCTTTTCAAAGTTATGTTCCGTATTATAACACGTGAATTCCACTACAAACTGAATTCTTTTCAAAGTTATGTTCCATATTATAACACATGAATTCCACAACAAACTGAATTCTTTTCCAAGCTATGTTCCGTAATATAACACATAAATTCCACAACAAACTGAATTCTTTTCAAAGTTATGTTCCGTATTATAACACGTGAATTGCACAACAAACTGAATTCTTTTCAAAGTTATGTGCCGTATTATAACATGTGAATTGCACAACAAACTGAATTCTTTTCAAAGTTATGTGCCGTATTATAACACGTGAATTCCATAACAAACTGAATTCTTTTCCAAGTTATGTTCCACATTATAACACGTGAATTCCACTACAAATTGAATTCTTTTCAAAGTTATGTTCTGTATTATAACATGTGAATTCCACTACAAATTGAATTCTTTTCCAAGTTATGTTCCGTATTATAACACGTGAATTCCACAACAAATTGAATGCTTTTCCAAGTTATGTTCCGTATTATAACACGTGAATTCCACTACACATTGAAAAATCTTTTCAAAGTTATGTTCCGTATTATAACACGTGATTCCACAACAAACTGAATTCTTTTCCAAGTTATATTCCGTATTATAACACGTGAATTCCACAACAAACTGAATTCTTTTCCAAGTTATGTTCAGTATTATAACGTGAATTCCACTACAAATTGAATTCTTTTCCAAGTTATGTTCCGTAATATAACACATGAATTCCACAACAAACTGAATTCTTTTCAAAGTTATGTTCCGTATTATAACACGTGAATTGCACAACAAACTGAATTCTTTTCAAAGTTATGTGCCGTATTATAACACGTGAATTGCACAACAAACTGAATTCTTTTCAAAGTTATGTTCCGTATTATAACACGTGAATTCCACTACAAACTGAATTCTTTTCAAAGTTATGTTCCATATTATAACACATGAATTCCACAACAAACTGAATTCTTTTCCAAGCTATGTTCCGTAATTTAACACATGAATTCCACAACAAACTGAATTCTTTTCAAAGTTATGTTCCGTATTATAACACGTGAATTGCACAACAAACTGAATTCTTTTCAAAGTTATGTGCCGTATTATAACACGTGAATTCCATAACAAACTGAATTCTTTTCCAAGTTATGTTCCGTATTATAACACGTGAATTCCACTACAAATTGAATGCTTTTCAAAGTTATGTTCCGTATTATAACATGTGAATTCCACAACAAACTTAATTCTTTTCAAAGTTATGTTCCGCATTATAACACGTGAATTCCACTACAAATTGAATTCATTTCAAAGTTATGTTCCGTATTATGACACGTGAATTCCACTACAAATTGAATTCTTTTCAAAGTTATGTTCCATATTATGACATGTGAATTCCACTACAAATTGAAATCTTTTCAAAGTTATGTTCCGTATTATAACACGTGAATTCCACAACAAACTGAATTCTTTTCAAAGTTATGTTCCGTATTATAACACGTGAATTCCACTAGAAACAGAATTCTTTTCCAAGTTATGTTCCACATTATAACACGTGAATTCCACTACAAATTGAATTCTTTTCAAAGTTATGTTCTGTATTATAACATGTGAATTCCACTACAAATTGAATTCTTTTCCAAGTTATGTTCCGTATTATAACACGTGAATTCCACAACAAATTGAATGCTTTTCCAAGTTATGTTCCGTATTATAACACGTGAATTCCACTACACATTGAATTCTTTTCAAAGTTATGTTCCGTATTATAACACGTGATTCCACAACAAACTGAATTCTTTTCCAAGTTATATTCCGTATTATAACACGTGAATTCCACAACAAACTGAATTCTTTTTCAAGTTATGTTCCGTATTATAACGTGAATTCCACTACAAATGGAATTCTTTTCCAAGTTATGTTCCGTATTATAACACGTGAATTCCACAACAAATTGAATTCTTTTCCAAGTTATGTTCCGTATTAAAACACATGAATTCCACAACAAATTGAATGCTTTTCAAAGTTATGTTCCGTATTATAACACGTGAATTCCACAACAAACTGAATTCTTTTCAAAGTTATGTTCCGTATTATAAAACGTGAATTCCACGACAAATTGAGTTTTTCTCTTCCCCTAAATCCATACTAAGTGACACTGCTCCGCGCCCCGTCTTAAATCTCAGCAAATGTTCCAGGAATCAACTAACGCAAAATCCCATGGTCCTGTTCTCTGTGGCCCCTACAATTAAGTAATATATTATACAATTTTCCCCAACCAATCCGTGGAAATTTCACCAACAAAAAATTATTCATGCACCCACTCAAATTATCTAACGAAAAAAAGGAAGATTATAAAATTCCTATGAAACAAAAAGATGCCATGATTTTTGTCAAAATTCCTCCCAAATTCACAAATCAGCATCAGTCAATAAGATCAGCTCTCTCCCCCAATATTCCCCAACAGTCAATGACATGTCTGATCTCCCCCACTCACCTTTCCTCCAACAAAATACGTCAACAATCAACGACCACCAATACTCCACCCAACCCATTTCCCCTCCAGATGACAGCCCCGCCCGCACGCCCACACGCATATATGAACGAACGACCCTCGCCCACACGCCCTCTAGAAGCGACAACCTGTAAGGGCACCCCCAACCCCCATGGCCCATAAAGAGGGTAGCAGGCCATGCGCTTGACTTTGCCTGCTCACCAGCAATAAGCTTTGAGGGAACTCTTTGTTAACAAGTGTATGATGACCATTTCCTGTGTAACGTAACGTCAAGTCTCTTTTTGTTTTCTTTTAACGGGTGTGGTAGGAGTTCATGAGTAAATGTAATCTTTATCTGTATTTATTTTGTGATTAGTAACATTCCTATGGCTAGAATTATAACTATTATACAGTACTAATAGTTATAATTTAACAACGCCATAAATTCATTCAAACGGTGCACGCATGCCTATGAAGTACACATACAGAACAAAAATTTCAGGGAATCTGTGTATTATCATTATTTCTTGCTTAGCTACAACCCTAGTTGGAAAAGCAGGATGGTATAAACCCAACGGGGAAAAGTTGCCCAATGAGGAAAAGAAAAAAAGGAAATAAATAAACTATATGAGTAGTAATCAATAATAAATTAGAATATTTTCAGATCAGTAACAACATTAAAATAGATCTTTCATATACAAACTATAAAGAGAGATTTATACCAGCCTATTCGGCATAGGCTAAATACATTCACTGTAAGTTTGAACTTTTGAAGTTCAAATATTAACCATTAATTCTAATAGTAATCATATGTCTTTATTTTAAATCTCTTTTATGTAAATATATGTCCAATAAAAATTATTATTATCATTATTATAAAAGAAACAATTAGACCTGATTACATATCGTATCAGAATTCCTCAAACGGAAGCAAACTACTTTTAGAGAAAGTAGCAACCAAAGCAGATAGAAATCTGGAATAAAACTCGAGAACACAACACCTATCAGTCACACGAGAATATCAATTCGAGCGATTTGAATGACATCCCAAATGGATAATGTACCATTTGTCCTAAGGAACTCAAATTCCACTCGCAAAATTCTGGATCATTCCTCTGCAATGGAGACTCTCACTCTGCCACCCCATGACTCTAGGGGGATTAAAGAGGATTAACTAAAGGATGGACCGGATGGATTTATGAGAGACAAGAAATAAATTCCTTTGCCTGTACAGTATTAGAAATTGGTAAAGAGAGGCTGGGGTTCCTATTAACAATGAATATTTATGTTTATTTATTTACTTCAATTTATTCAAAATAATAAATCAGTACTTTTACACAAACTTTTGATTCGTACTTGTTTTGTTATTCTACACTTATAAGCAACGAATTTTTTCAGTCCTCTTCATCACTAACAATAATAATAATAACAATTTATAAACAACATGCAGTAATGCTACTACTTCTACTACTACTACTACTACTACTACTAATAATAATAATAATAATAATAATAACATTATAATAATAACAATAACAACAAAAATAATAATTCAGAGACCGACATCGGAACTAATGACTGAGCACCATCACAGCCAAAATCCCCACTACTGTGCGAGAAGGAAACCCGGGGGTAAAGGAAAGCCCAAGGATCTTGTAAAATACAGGAAAGCCCGACATTAGTGTTGTCATTAGCCCACGACAACTACAAAAGAAAACAGAGCTGTATATTTCAGCCAGGAGACCGGCTAAAAATGACGTCATTCGGTTCTGACGTCATGGGGAAAATGTGACATAAGATGTCTGGAAAAAAAAAGGGGGTATAATCATATTGAGAGAGAGAGAGAGAGAGAGAGAGAGAGAGAGAGAGAGATAAACATGATTATGCATCTCTCTCTCTCTCTCTCTCTCTCTCTCTCTCTCTCTCTCTCTCATCATCATTCATCACAAAAATCATCACATACTTAGCCAGAAAACCGCCATTAACAAAAAAAAAAAAAAAACTTCATCCTTCCCAACAAAAGAAAATATTCAACGTTACATTGCTGTTCATACTCAAGGTTCGTAACTCTCCATATTTGGGGCGGGTAGAAAAAAAAACACAGATTTGGCGCGCATTATTGCCAGGAGAAAAAGGAGAAACGACTACCACGGGAGAGAGGGCTGGATGATAATACAATGTGTATTTATAAACATAATAGGTAAGATAACTTCAAATGAAAGAATAAGTACCGTATTTACTGTATATATACACATAATACACGCGCGTATACGCATACACATACAAAAACATATTTAGGAATCCAGTAAACCTCTACAAACAAATGAAATTGCTAACACTTATAAAAAGTAACGCCCTAACAAATAACATTAAGTTCATGCGGGTAGTGCTGATCTCCTGCACTTAAAACACGTGGGCGAAAGTATCATGGATAGGGATAGAGAATGGAAATTTCAGGCAGTACTTGTATGACATGAAACGTTTGCAGAGCTTAGTTTTATTTTTCACAATCACAATCACATACATATATACATACATACATACACGCACACACACACACATATATATACATATATATATATATATATATATGTATATGTATATATACATATATATATATATATATATGTGTGTGTGTGTGTGTACATAATCATTTTTATACATTTAACACAGAGAGAGAGAGAGAGAGAGAGAGAGAGAGAGATCACTACTATTGCTTTTGTTTACAATAGTACAATTCATGGTAAAATAATAAAGATAATAATGATAAAAAAACAATAACCTTATCATCATTTATAATAATGTATCTTTGACTTTTGCCATTATAATAATTCCTATTTTAGCTATTTTTGTACTTAGAAAGTATTCCGTAAAATATAACCATAATATAAAAATAATAACAATGATAATAATATGGTTCTTCATCTTCAGACTTTCAACTATGAGAAGCACTTTCTAAAAAGAGTACTTGCTTCTCCAATACATCCTCAACATGATGCATAAAATATGGGTAAATTGTAAGATTTTAATTCTTGCCAAAAAATATAAAAATGCCAGTACTCAAGATTTTAAAATTTTATATTGCACATACAAAAACACAGCGTCCGTCAACGATATTATTTGTTTGTGATGGTGGTTATATTAATATCAGACAATAAGAGAAATTGTTAGTATTTAAGACTTTAAAATCACATATTACACAAACAATAGTAAGGCGTCCGCTTACAATATTTGTTGTTGATGATGATCATAATAATAACAATGGAAAATAACTAATAATAAAACATTAGCTGACAGAAAAAGGGATAAACACCAACATTACCAATAAATTCCTATTTCAATTTAACCACTAGAATAAAACAATAAAGTAGGGTTAGCTATCAAAGGGCATTCACCAGCACTGGACCCTAGCCAAAACTGGCACTCTCAAAGCCCAGATACCCGATGTTAAGTAACTGAATTTTGGCAATGGAGTATTGCTATGTATATAGTGTACCTTCAGTTGTCTCCTTCACAAAGTCTTGAAACTAATGTATAACTATAACTATATAATGTGTGCATAAACACACACACACACACACATATATATATATATATATATATACATATAAATGATGAATGTTGTAAACACACCTATATATGTTGGCTGAAAGGATACGTCACCGTCGTTTATGAGTAAAATTAATTCTAATGGTATACACAGTATACGAAATATATATATATATATATATATATGTATGTATATATACATTATATATATAGTGCGTGTGTGTGCCTGGTTGTACTACATACATACACACACACAAAACTACATTAAGAAGGACATCCACAAACAATCGTAACTAGGAAGGCAACAATAGTAACATAGTCACGATTTCCACCTTCAGGTTACCGAGCGCACTCGAGAACACTAACATGTAAAC
>NC_090743.1:61106064-61113564 GCF_036898095.1 Palaemon carinicauda
AGAGAGTGTGTGGACATCCTTAGTTTATTTTTCTTTTATCTGTCTATCATCACTTCAATTTATAATTCGTTTATGTTGTTTTTCCCTGTTCTGATTCTCTCATTTCTATCAATTCTCTAAATATTCTTCTGATGATTTTAGTATTTATTCTTCTTCTATTCTTTTGACATGTCATAACGTTGAGATTATTCTCATTAATCTTCTATCCTTCTTTGAAGTGGAAGAATAAAAACCTAAAGATTTTGTTCCAATCTTCCATTTCTGTTGAGGGAAGGAATGAGAGAATCGTAGTATCTAATCTTCTCATCTTTCCATTCCCTATTTCTAGCAGACTATTTTCAGCGACTTTCATCTATTCCTCCTTCCAATAGAAGAAATAATAAAATCCCTCGATAACCTTTTCATTTTACCGCCCATTCGTGTTCCATCTGAGAATAAAGATTAGAAGCATGATCAGATTAGTCCCATCTATTCTTCTTTTAACAATCCTTCCATTTCTTCAACCAATCCCCAACTCAAAACGAATTTTCCATTCTTTATCTATTTTTCGTTTCTCCCTCATTGCTATTCCTTAGCATCCTTTTAGAATTCTTCTTCTTTCCTTCCAAAGGAAAAAGAAAAGAACCAAATTCCATCGCAAAAGAGAATCTTGAATCTTTTAATCTCCGTCGGATGAGACCGCCAACTCTCTCTCTCTCTCTCTCTCTCTCTCTCTCTCTCTCTCTCTGTGATTTTTTCTCTGTAATGTGAACACCCACAATGTAAAATCTCTCCCTCTCTCATATATATATATATATATATATATCCAAATAAGCCATATATATTTTGATATATTAATGTCTGGATTCTCTTAACGACCTCGGGATCAGAGCCCCAGGCGAAATCTCACAAAGACAAGAGCTTGGCTCCGGCCGGGAATCGAACCCTGGTCGGCAAGCTTATATAGACAGTGACTAACCCATTCGGCCACTGTCTATATAAGCTTGCCGACCAGGGTTCGATTCCCGGCCGGAGCCAAGCTCTTGTCTTTGTGAGATTTCGCCTGGGGCTCTGATCCCGAGGTCGTTAAGAGAATCCAGACATTAATATATCAAAATATATATGGCTTATTTGAATATGAAAAAACACGTAAAAATGTGCAAAATTTATCATAAATATATATATATATATATATATATATACTGTATATATATACAGGCAAAGATATCAAATGGAATTTACATATTCTTTACAATACAACTAATTGCATACATTATACAGTACTGAGAGAGAGAGAGAGGAGGAGAGAGAGAGAGAGAGAGAGAGAGAGAGAGAGTGCATTAGTAATAAAGCTCACCCCGGTTCCTTTCTTTCCCAAGTAACCGAAATACCAACCACCATCACACCATCCTCCTCGCTTCCCTCACGTTTCGGAAATACCGTGAAGGGGTCAGCTACATCTAACCTCCTTGGATATGCCCTTGTCCAGCATCCAAAAGTTACCATGTGGTGTCAGGGGCCCTGGACTGCACTATAGCAACCAGCAGCTTCCACTCTATAGGCCAAAGTCAGTGGCGGGCTTAACCAAATCATAATCTATCGCTTCTCGTTGATAAACACATTTTATTTATTTATTTATTTATTTTGGAGGGAGGTAATTGAAAATAAGTGTAAAGGATTAGGAAAAACTATTCTGACTACTTCAATCTCTGTTCTTTTTTTTTACATAAACGCACACACTCACTTATACACAAACACACACACACACACACATATATATATATATATATATACATATATATATATAAATATATATACAAATATATATATATACATATATATGTATATATATACACCCATATTTGTATATATATATATTTGTGTATATATTATATATATATATATATATATATGTGTGTGTGTGGTGTGTGTGTGTATGTGTATAAGTGAGTGTGTGCGTTTATATAAAAAAAGAACAGATTGAAGTAGTCAGAATAGTTTTTCCTAATCCTTTACACTCATCAATATTTTCAATTACCTCCCTCCAAAAAAAAGAAAAAAAAAGGATTAGGAAAAACTATTCTGACTATTTCAATCTCTGTTCTTTTTTTAAATAAACGCACACACTCACTTATACACAAAAACACACACATATATATAAATATAAATATATATATATACAAATATATATATATGCGTGTGTATATATATATATATATATATATGTGTGTGTGTGTATATATATATATATATATATACATACATATAACGAGACAAAAGGTGCAAAAAATACCCGAGATACACATAGGCTACTGTACATTCGCTCAAATAAACACCTTCTAATCCACACCATTGAAATATAAACGCACCATAAAAACTATAACTGTAAACTTTGCGCAACCCATCTTTTCCACTGGTTGAGAACTTTTGCTTTCAAGGAAATTCGACACAAACAAAACTTGCACCAAGAATCCAGTTCAGCTATTTCTCGAGGCTGAATCAAATGAGAGAGAGAGAGAGAGAGAGAGAGAGAGAGAGAGAGAGAGATTACAAAAAATTCGAGAATCAACATGAACGCAAAATCATCTATCTATAAATAATAAATATTTGAAAAATTATGAAAAATATTTTCAGTTTTCCTAATTTATTGGTTACTGTTCCCTTTTGAATTAAATTTTCATAATGCATTAGACGTTTAATATGAATAAACACATTATTAATCGCTATTAATAATTTATATTTATAATTCATTAGGGACCCTTTAGGTAACATGCATATTCAGGACACAATAGGTTCCGTCAGCCGTGAATACATTATATCATTATATTTAATAAACTGTAGCATACAATTGTACACTACATTTGCTTTTATAAAAACAACATATCGTTAAAAGAGAGTGTAGGATTCTTCAACATCGGTAACCAATTACCACAAGGTCTAGTTATTACAATCAACGTAAATGAAACAATGGAAAAAAAAAATATTTACAAAACCGATAATGAAAAACTTCTGTGTTTAGTAACATTCAGTAAAAACAAATTACTAAACGGAAAAGGATTATCGGTAAAAGGAAAACATGTAAACAACTTTATTAACCTTCAAGTTATTGACGGAATTGGAAACACTTTTCGCGATTCTTAAGTCACAGGTAGTTTCTTCCTTGCTGAGAGAGAGAGAGAGTATAATAATAATAATAATAATTCTTTATTTCCAATATTTACATTGGGTATTCATAAAATATAAGGCTACAATTAGTAAAGTCAACTTACAAATAGTTCAAATATTTGTTATTTTAGACATACAAAAGTTGTTATAAGAATCAACAAATCGGCTAAAACTTTGTAATTGAAATAATTCATCAGTAATAAAAGAATATCATGAAATCAGAAAGTATTTACTTAGAATATAGTGAGTAAAAATTACTCTTGCCGAATAATGAAATACATTGTCATAGACCACATAAGTTATGTTAAAAACAAGTCATGTACAAATCATATTAAAATAACACATAGTAATCAAATATGCATACTAGATTATAAGGAAATCTTAATTTGTAAATAAAAGCCATCTTATCCATAAATATTATCTAAAACTAATTCCAACATCTCTATAGAAGTACAGTAGTGCCTTCAAAAGCACTTTTAATAAGGCAATTAAGCATAACATTCTTACATTAATCGGGACCATTTAAAATTAGTTTTTTAAGTTTACATTAAAAGCAGCGAGAGAGGATTTTTGTTTAATTGTGCCAGGTACTTTATTGTATAATACTGGGCCTCGAACTCTAAACTGGCGGGAGCCTATCTCTGTTTTCACCCTTTCTACATACAGATTTTCCTGCTGTCGAGTAGAAACCCCATTAACTGCGTGTACTGTTGGAAAATCGTATAACCATTCAGGAGTTATTTTACGTATTGTTTTGAATACCAAATTACAGACATCTATGGTATATTTGTCTTTTATCTTTAACCATTCTAATTTTTTGAGGTAAGGGGATATGTGGTCATGTTTTTTTACATTACCAACAGCCACTCGGGCGGCAAAGTTTTGAAGTTTTTGAACTCTTTTCATTTGTGTAGAGCCAGTTACTCCCCAAATTCTTAAACAGTAGTTGATTATACTCATAGCCAGCGACTGAACAACTATTTTACGGGTAGAGGAATCAAATGAGTCTTTTACTCTATTTAAATAAATTAAAGTGCCCATCACTTTCTTATAAATTTCATCTATATGAGTTTCAAACGCCATATATCTGTCAAAATAAACCCCTAGATTTTTTACAGCTTTCATGGGTTTAATCATATTTCCATTAAAATCTATTTGTACATTATCTCCAATTTCTGATATATATTGTCGGGAACCTATAAAAATGAATTGTGTTTTTTTCTCATTAAGAAGCAAACCATTAGTTAAGAAGTAGTATTTGGCCTTCTTTAGTATGCATTTTGCCCTATGAATTAGTTCGTCTATTTCACTTACATTTCCTTCAATTAAGATCTGGGTGTCGTCGGCATATTGGATGACAAAACAGCCTGGTAGTGATTTGACCAGATCATTGACATAAATTCCAAAGAGTATTGGGCCAAGAATAGAGCCCTGGGGCACACCAAACTCTACAGTTTTTTGGGACGACACAGTTTGACCCATTCTAACTGACTGGGATCTGTTATGTAGGTAATTCATAAACCAAAGTGGATCTATACTTAGTGATGTACATTTATCAAATAATATATTATGGTTCACGCTATCGAAGGCTTTTGAGAGGTCAAGTAAAAGGAGTAGTGAGACTTTCTTATTATCCATGTTATTATAAATCTTATCCGATACTTTTAATAGAGCCGTTTCAGTTGATAATTTTGGCCTGAAGCCGTGTTGACTTTGTGAGATTAGACCATTTGTCTCTAAAAAATCAGTTAATTGAATAGCAATTATTTTTTCCAGAACTTTTGACAATACCGGTAGCAAAGATATAGGACGATAATTGGAGACGTTTTCCATATCACCACTCTTAAAAACAGGAATTACGTGGGGATTTTTCCATAAGTCCGGATACTGTTTAGTGGCTATGGATGTGTTAATTATAACTGTAAGGTAAAATGCAATAATATATAACCCATCCCTAATGAAACGCAAGCTAATCCCGTCAGATCCAAAAGCATTTGTGTTTTTAAGATTTTTTATAATTAATATGACAGTATTACAATCAACAAGAGTAGGCTTAAAACTATCTAATTCTCTAACTGGAATATTACGTACTGTTTCAGTAGAGATATTATATTTCCTAATTTCCTCTTGGGCTTTTTCGAAAGTTTTTTTCCCGACCTCAGCGAAAAAATCATTGAATTTTTCAGCCTTAGAGTGTACATCAGTTACTGCTGGCAATAGCATAGAGCTCTTCTCTGTTTGTTGACCATTAAATAGCATATTTTTTGTTATTTTCCAAGTAGCAGAGACATTGCCTTTAGCTTTCAGATCTTCGCTTTTGTAAAAACTGCTTACGGCTTGCCGCTAACTTTGAGTTTACTCTCTTCTTCAGGTCTTTATGTTTTTCTCTCAGAAGGATGTTAAAAGTTTGATTTTTTAACTCACTTTTCAGTCTGTCTCTTTCTTTCATGTCTCGCTTTATTTCATCTGTTATCCAGGGTGCAGGGGGACGAACGATTTCTTTCGTTACAACCGGAGCACAAATGTTTAGACAAGCTGTAAGGACGTCGTTTAAAGTTCCAACTTGGTTGTTAACATTGTCAGTATTTAAAATACCATTTAATATATTTACGTTATTCATGAGGAGGTTACAAAGAAAGTCTGGAGAATAATTTTGCAAACATCTAAAAGTTTTTAAAACAGGTTTCTTTTTTGGCTTACGAATATTCAGATGAGTTAAGATTGTCTCGTGGTCTGCCACCAAGCTTGGTATAATATCAATTTTTGTTATCATAAGTTTAGCATTTGTTATTACGAGATCAATTAAAGACGCTGATGTAGGAGTAACTCTAGTAGGTTTGTTTACTATCTGATCGAAATTTAGTTTTTTAATTAGTTTAGACATTTTATTCTCGGTCTTTAGCAGATCATCATTAAAGTCCCCATGGATAAATATATGCTTATTTCGTAAAATAATTTCTTTAAAAATATCAGAGATATAATCAAAAGAGGTTGCCGGTGCTTTGGGATGGCGATATACGCATCCTACAATAACAGAAGGAAACTTGCGATATTGAATCGAGATCCACTTATCTTCTACACCCTCACATTTTTCGATCGTTAAATTTATTTCGGTGACCTTCAAATAGTTTCTGACAAATATACATACCCCTCCACCCCGACCTTGATCCTGACGGTAGACATCATACAGGGGAATATTTATAAATGCGTCACTTATATTAGTGTATAACCATGTTTCGCTAACACATAAAATATCAATGTTTTGTTCGTTTAACATAAGTTCTATTTCAAGTTTATGACTTAACAAGGATTGGGCATTAATATGGACTACCGTTAACATATCACTGAATCTGGGAGAAGTCTTCCTGTCGGCAAGAGAGAGAGAGAGAGAGAGAGAGAGAGAGAGAGAGAGAGTCACAAGGATTTTGGATGTCTCAAAGACTTTTTAGTCCATCCGCAGAGACTTCACTTGCACTTTGGTAGAACGATTTACTTCGAGCATTTAGAGAGTTCTTAGGATCTAGTCTAACTTATTCTTGAACTCGTTTCCCGTATTACTGTTTACTACATCCGCTGGAAGTCTATTCCAAGTATTTGCTACTTTGTATGCAAAGAAATTGCCACATTGAGTGGTGTTGTATCTTTTCAATTCCAGTTTGTATCCGTTACCTTCTGGACTGATTTGTGCCAAGCGTGAATAGATTGTTGTAATCTACATTTGTTATTCCTTTTAAGAATTTTGAATGCCTCTATTAACTGTCCCCTTAATCGTCGAGTTTGTAGATCAAATAAGTTCAAACGTTTCATCCCTTCGTCTATATCCAAATTACCTTGGTGTTGGAACTAGTTTGGTAGCCCCTAGCTTGTACTGCTTCCAGTCTATCTATATCTTTCTGAATACATTGAAGACCAGAATTGGAGTACGTACTCTAGATGGGGTATTATGTGTACAGCTGTAGTAGTGTCTTTGTTTATTTGAATTGTCTCTTTAAGTTACCTATTAGTCTTTGTGCTTTCTTTTCAGCTTTTAAGCTTTGTTTGGTGATTTAAAATCCTTGTTGATAATGTTACAGAGATCTTCCTCCTGATCCACACTTGATATTTCATTACCTAACAGTGAGTAATCTGATTGTGGGTTACTATAACCTAATGTATATGACTTTGCATTTCCCAAAGTAGAAAGGGATTTGCTATTTTCTGGACCATTCTCCTAGCTTCATTAGATCCTCTCTTAAAGCTGCTACGTCTTCTGAGTTCGCAGCATTTATGCCGAGTTTAGTATGTCAGTTAATTTGGCTATCATACTAGTTAATCTTAAATTTATGTCGCTAATGTAGATCAGAAATAGTAATGGAC
>NC_090743.1:61121064-61128564 GCF_036898095.1 Palaemon carinicauda
GAGAGAGAGAGAGAGAGAGATGTGTATACGTTACTTTCCGAAACAAATAAGTAATTCATACATATAAAAATGAGCAAGGGTATTTTCGTACAAAAGATGAACCTAGACCATTTATAATGCATCTATATATGCATAAGCTAAGGAATAACAAATAAAACATGAACTTTATATGGCCTAAATAAAGCGATAAACATTAACAGACAAGCAATTCAGGTTGTCTATGGAAATTAACAATCCTTACCAATCACCGCTCGTGCACTGCCTAAAACTGACAATGTCAAAATCCACAAGAGTTTAGACAATTGAGACCAAAGCTTAACAAAAGAAAAGACTTCAATTACCCGATAATTGAAATTTGATCAGGCACTTGAATAAGTGGAACTTCAAAAAGTTTAAACTTACAGCGAATGTTTTTACATTAAACAGACTAACACAAGTCTCTCTTTGTAGTTTACATATGGAAGATCTATTTAGATGTTGTTAATGTTCTTAAAATATTCTATATTAATTATTCGTTACTTCTCTTGTAGCTTATTTGTTTCTTTATTTCCTTTCCTCACTGGGCTATTTTTCCCTGTTAGAGCCCTTGGTCTTATAGCATCATACTTTCCAACTTGATTTGTAGCTGAGCTAATAACAACAACAACAACAACAACAACAACAACAACAACAATAATAATAATAATAATAATAATAAACATTTTGTAAACGTCCTTGATTGTACAAAATATATTCAGATATATAAAATTTAATATTGCACGTAGAGAAAACAAGGGAGAACTGTAAGAAATGCAAAAAAAAAAAAGAAAACAATCTCTAAATAAACAAACGAACAACGGAACGAAACACCACCAAAGGCATTTCCAACGAAAGTACATCACCACCCGGTGAATGACATCACTCAAAAGAATAAAAATCCTCATGGTTGTCCCTGAGCACTCCGCTGTCTGAGATCAGCCGTTACGGTATCGTGTAACAGACCGTATGTAACCAAAGCCTTGATATAACCCAGGTCCAGTGGCTTAAAAGCCCTCAGGTCTAAGGCTGGCCTTCCAACCTATCTCGCCCGACTGCATTTTGTCTCTATCTCAGAATGACTACGTGTATCATGGATCGTGCAAGTTGCTTTGATGTCTGCGTGTTGATTTAATCGGTCGTGTATGCTCTTTGCATGTCTGCGTGTATGTTTTATAGGTCGTGTATGCTCTCTTGAATCTCTGCGTGTAAGCTTTACAGGTCGTGTATGATCTCTGAATATCTTAGTTTTCGCTTTTCGTTCAAGAGTTTTGATGCTTACGAGTTAATTTAATAAGCCATTTATGCTGTTTCAGTTAGATTTGGGTCACGCAGCCTATTCTCTTTGAAAGTCCATTAGCTCATGGGTCATATATGCTGCTTGCATGTGTGGTTGTTACTCGCGTAGTCTTACGTGGCATTTTAAAGTCTGTGCTTGCATGTCTGTTTGTTCCTTTGGTAGTCATGTCTTCTGTCTGATTGTTTTTATTTTTTATATTTTTGTAAGCTATTTACAAAGACGCGTGTCCATTTAATTTCACGTAAGATGACTCCATGTCTACGTGCACTTGCGTGTTTGCTCGTAGCCTATCTGTTATTTTGTCTGCGATTTTACTAGAGCTACGTAGCCATGCTAGCTGCTACCTGCATGTCTAGTGCCTTCAAGTTCGCATGATCATTTGCTCGCTCGCACCTGCTCGCTGCATACCTGCGTGCTCATTTACTCCCCTGCACCCTTGTACCTGCTCAGTCGCCGGAGGGAGGAGTCCACTTCTCTCAGATCAGAATCCACGTGTTACTTTGGCTGCAAGAAGTCGAGAGTAAATTGCAGCCTCTTTTCTCCTGTCAGTCAAATATTAAAGAGCGGGAAAAGAATGACCGACATACAGGAGAGATTAAATAAATGCGATTTCTATTGACATGTAATCTTAGGGAGAATAGGGATTGACTTACGAAGTAAAATAACATAATGTAATTTTGATTGTTAAATAACACACTGTAACCCTAAAGAGATGAATTGTTGATTTACAGAATATACAAATGAATATTACATCTATCTACATATAATCCGGGGATATACTTATGGCCTTTACACAAAGGAAAGGCTATAGCTGAATAGGAAAAAACACTGTACATGGTAACCAAAGATATCCTTGTGACATTTTTACATTTAAGAGGCTACGGATGTAACACAGTTAATAGCTTACAACAAACATGGTATATAATTGATATTCGTATGACCTGGAGTATTTACAATCCATTTAGTAGAATAAAAAAAAATGAACTTGAGATATTGACAGTTAAACTGTGATACACTTAAACTATCACAATATATAATTGTAATTAGCGAAACAATTATGATGTGTCTAGAACAAAGTAACTAGTCTAAATTCCAAAGATGACCCAAATTAAAATAGGCTACCCGACAAGGACTAAAATTAAACTAACCAATATCCAAAAGGCACCGAAAAGCAAACAAATAAAATCCACCCAAATTTAAAAATACACCAGTAAGGATCCAAAATGAACAATTCAACCTACAAGAAAATACAATCAATAAATTCCAAATAAAATCAATTAAAATCCCCCAAATCAACATATCTTCCGAAAGAAGCCAAATGAAAAAAAAAATAGTTAAAAAAGAGAAAATAACCAAATTCAAAAGCAACACAAAAAGCCAAAGATAGCACAGGCATACATTATCATATTTACATAAACAAACGCAACAGCCAGAGCCTTATTAAAACTGCGCTGCTTAAAAGATTATATATAAACAAAATGTTTTTAACAAAACATAAATACATATAACTAATTCTTTTACTGTAGTTACACGATGCAGACTCTTTTGAATAGGAGTTAAGTTAAGGAATGATCTTCCTTATCAGGTTGTTGAATCGGTGGAACTTCAAAAGTTCAAACTTGTAGGAAACGTTTTCATGTTGAACAGGCTGAAATTAAGTCTCTTTATATAATCTATACATAAAAATATCGGTTTGAATGTTGTTAGTTCTAAAAATATTTGATATTACTTGTTCATTACTTCTCTTATAGTTCATTTATATCCTTTCCTAACTGGTTTATTTTTTCCCTAAATACCCTAACAAGTGTCGGATATTCTAATAATAAGAATACAAATATATACCGAATAAAATCATGGGTATTACGCCTACAGACCCATACAGGTTAAAATTCTTATAAGCTATATGACTGATAACATCCTTAAAGAGAAGTTCATAGATCAATCCAGTCATTAGAAATAAACAAATAAACACAACCGCACACATAATCTACTTTTGTAATTAAAAAATTCCCAGCGTTGGGGCAGGAAGCTGAGTACCCACTCATGTCTGAAGATAAAATTGTTGCCACCGAACCCCCTCCTGTTGGAAGTGTCCCCTGGCTGGGCTGTTGTACAGTTGGAGGGTGTTTGTTCCCTACCTGGTGACCTTTAAAGTCTGCCATTAAGCCTGACTTTTATTTTCATTCCAACGGTCGCAGAAACGTCTTGGAGAAAGGCTTTGTTTCGCTATTATAAGCAAGAGTAGGTCTTAGAACGTTACATAATGCATTTATTCAGACCTCTCTTTTATATACAGTATTTACATATATATATATATATATATATATATATATATACATACATACATACATACATACATACATACATACATATAGGCTATATGGAATAAATAAACTCACGCGGGAAATGGAAGCTAGTGATAAAATTCAAGGGAAAATCGAAACTTCTACAAATAAAATATAGCAGGAAATGGAATTAGCCAGTATTTCCAAACGAACAGTACAACGCACGTGACTGGTGGTTCTAAAATTAGAAATATATTGCTGAATCAAACGGACTACATCACAAAACCAAGTTGGCCATATATGATAACTATAGTTGGGTAATTACTTTTTTTTATTCAAAGGAGTTTTGCCAGCCTAATGGGTCAAATTCGACCCTTACAGAGCTAGCCCGAATAAATTCGGGAAGGGAGAATCCTATATATATTAAATATATTTATTAAAAAAAAAAACCATTAAATATAAGGTATAAAAAACAAATTCTGATAAATATCTGCGATACAAATAAAACCAAATTCCGATAAATATCTGCGATACAAAAAACCAAATTCCGATAAATATCTGCGATACAAAAAACCCAAATTCCGATAAATATCTGCGATACAAAAAAAAATTCCGATAAATATCTGCGATACAAAAATTAATTCTGATTAAAAACTGATACAAAAAAAAAATTTGACACTAAGTTAACCTTCGGTAAGCATGTGGATATGATACTGTAGTTGATAAAATTTCCAGAGTTACCGGTATCATATATAGGCTAAAGGATTATTTCCCACTACATATTTTAAAACAACTATACCACTGTTTAATATCTCCTCATCTAAACTACTGCATTACAGCGTGGGGGAGTTGCAGTAGAAACGTTCTGCAACCGCTAATCGTTATGAAAAAAAAAAAGAAAAAAAAAAAGGTGAGAATAATAACTTTGAGAGATTATTTAGCTCATACATCACCTCTATTCCGGTCTCTCTCGATTCTGAAGTTGGTGGACACCTACAAGCTCTCAATGAACTTGATGTTTCAAATACTTTCGTTGCATAAATATCCAGCCATTAGACAAAAAATAATTCAGGTACAATCAGCACACCAATATGGAACAAGAGACTCTAACTTAACTCTTCCCTTCGTACGTGTAAAGAAATGTGAACAGTTTTATCTCTGCCAGTGAGTTAAACAATAGAATACTCTGCCTGCTTATCTAAAGGCATTGCTTAGCATTCGATCTTTTTAAAAATCATATACTAATCTGTTATTATCGGTGTACTAAGTTTTATTGGTAGATATTTCTTCATAACCTAACCATTAATGCACATTATAATGTTCTTAGTTCTTATATTGTTTATTGTTTGTACACACTTGTAATTCTAGCATTTCAACCTTATTAATGTTTAAATTCAAAAATTTCTCTGTATATTCTTACACGTACCTTTCATCACTACATGAATATTGCATGTATCTATTGTTTTAGGTTAATAATATTACCTACAATAACTACTGTATATATAAATTCATTGTAGATATGAATTTCTATTTTACTTATGATAATAGATTCTAGTTATACAATGTATATACCATTAGTTTCATATACCACCCTTCTATATTATATAAATATACATTTCCATTTGTTTTTAGGCTAAGAATCTCATTTATATGTATCTATGTATATATATATATATATATATATATATATATATATATATATATATATATACATATATATATATATATACTTATGTACATGTATGTGTTCATTTTGTACATCTATATCAATATTTACTTTTTATTTTTTTCTTAATTGATTATATTATTTTAGTTGTATTATTGCCCGAAGAGTTCTGCTCCACATGGGCTTTTTTGTAAAAGTTTTGTATGTAAATATCTTTTGTCCAATAAACATTATTATTATTATTATCATTATTAATATTATTATTATTATTAAATATTGATACAAATCTGCTATAAAAAATTAAATTCTGATAAAAATGGGCGAAATAAACATGAGAATTGATACAAAATAAAATCTGATATATAAAAATTAAATTTATTAAATAACCTGATATAAAAAGATAAATTCAGATAAAAATCTGATACACATAGAAACTTAAATCCAATTTATAAAACTTAGCCTATGATTATTAAAAATGTTTATGTCAATTACTAATAAAAAAAAAAGTTCTTTTCTATAATTCAATAAGTATGAAATTAATCACTTTTATTTATATAGATTTTTATATATATAAAATTTGCTATAGTATAGCACGCATACGACAAAGGTATAACAGAGACAAGAATTGAGAGTAATTATTATCCTTAATAGACAACTATTAATCTCCATTAAAATCATCATCTGATAATACTCAAATGCCAATCTTTAGTGAAATTGAACTCTTCAAATCCCTTCACATTAGCCTTCTTCAATAATTAAATTACCATCATTCTATCATCTAAAACTATACCCAACATCTATCTACTTATCTAGTTTTCCTTCCTACCTCAAATTCAATATCTACTGTAGGTAGCTAATAGTATACCTTGATTCATTAAATACTAATAAATGTAGTATATATAAAGCACTCCACAATTAACGTAGGAAAAAGTTTCAATATATCTAATATGTATGTATATATATATATATATATATATATATATATATATATATATATACACACACACACACACACAAACACATACACACACATATTGGGAGTTAAGCTAAATGGCAGGACAGGATTAGAAATGAAACTATAATAAAGATTACTCGAGTGCCATATGTGGATGAGATCATGGTGAGGGGCAGATGGAGATGGTTTGGTCATACTCTTTGCACTCCCAAAGAGAGATTAGTTCACCAAACTTTCAACTGGGCTTCACATAGGCACTATAAGAGTTGGAAGACCCAGACCAACATGTCTGAGGAATATGAACCGCGAAGTAGGAGAGGACGATTAGAGATGTAATGATTTAAAAGCTCAAGATAGAGATGATTGGCGAAATCTAACTGAGGCCCTTTGCGTCAACAGGCGTAGAAGGAGATAACATATACAGTATATATATATATATATATATATATATATATATATATATATATATATATATATATATATATATATATATATACATACATACACACATACATATTCTTATAAGCCACAAAGACCTTTTAAAATAAAATTCGCTCAGCTACGGGATGAAAGACCCATAGGAAAATTCCGTTATGACATATTTCTTCCAGGCTAAGGATTCGAATAGTACTACCGATAGAAAAGAAATTAAAGTCACGAGTGCTTGTGATAATGTATTCTATAGGCTATATATATATATATATATATATATATATATATATATATATATATATATATATATTTATATATAAAGTATGTGTGTGTTTCCCCTTGACTCATTCGCTCTATGTATGATTCATATAGGCTAAATTCCATAAAGCCAAGTATGAGAGAGAGAGAGAGAGAGAGAGAGAGAGAGAGAGAGAGAGAGAGAGAGAGAGAGAGAGAGAGAGTCTGAATATAAATAACGATTGCAAAAAGAAATTCATGCAAGTAGATAACGCTTGTAACCGTACAGACAGACAGACAGACAGACATATAGCTTGGATGCAACATGGCGCCCAACATTAAGATATATTTAGCGATATCATTCAAACACTTGCATTAAGAACGGGCCAGTAAAACGGAGTTCTGTTCTTCAAATAAATAAAACAAAACAATAAGAGAAATTATATTCGTTGTAATAAGGAACACTGTAAACAAAGGCGCAGCGGGAGAGCCTCTGCCTTGGTGCGGAGGTCTTGAGGGGAATGGTGGGGGTGGGGCTGGGGAGTGAGGAATCCAGGAGGCTAGCAGAGCCATCTATGGGTCAAATTCGTTCCTCTCATCACGTGACGAC
>NC_090743.1:61133564-61136064 GCF_036898095.1 Palaemon carinicauda
AAAGATACCATAGGGACATTATCTTTTAAATCAGGTTAAGTATTGTCCATAGTAAATGTCCGGTTAAAGTCAATTAAGAGCTACAAACACACTCATACATATATACATACATATATATATATATATATATATATATATATATATATATATATATATATATATATATATATATATATATATATATAAGAAGGATCTTCTTGGTCTCTTTGCAGAGCAAAATAACAATGAATATATCCGCCATCCAATTCTCGTATCATTTCTACCACTCTGCAGACTATAATAACCCAATGCATCCATACCTCTGCCTCTCCATTAATCCCCTTCATTTACTGGCTGCCCCAGTGCAAGAGCCCGTGTCTTGCCTTAGACAAGGCGTTCTAAAACGAACGAACGAACGAGCCCCTTCAACAACCCCCTCCCCCTTAAAGACACACCGTCCTATCCCTCATCAGGGAGACAGGTGGGGTATTATTGTCCACTTCGATTTCCATAGCCGATGGCAGGCCCCTTTGTAGTCGGGCAAACACGTGTTTACAGCTATAACAATGGTCATTTTTTTCTTTTAGAGAGAGAGAGAGAGAGGAGAGGAGAGAGAGAGAGAGAGAGAGAGAGAGAGAGAGAGATTAAATTTTTTACTAATATCTATGTAAAACAAATCTAATAAGAGTGTTTTAATGTAATAGGGCAATTCTAAAAAAAAAAAAAATAATAAAATAAACAGACTAAAGTGACAAACACAGCATTGGCCATCTTTATGAAAATTTCGTAAAATAGCACTTAGCTGTAAATCATGTGGGCGTTTTGACCTGACAAGATAAAAGCCAAATCAAAATGGTATCATAACATGAACGCTTGGCTAAGCAATTTCTACAAATCAGAAGAAAATATGCAAAACAAAAATAGCCCTAATGTGCCTCAAACTCCCTCATTATTTTATGCACGTAGACATAAGCTTCATGTGTTTGTGTGGATACCTCTCTCTCTCTCTCTTTACATACATATATATATATATATATATATATATATATATATAGAGAGAGAGAGAGAGAGAGAGAGAGAGAGAGAGAGAGAGAGAGAGAGAGAGAGAGAGAGAGAGAGAGAGAGCACTGAAACATGTTCTACTCTACGGGTAAGTATAAGAACAAGACCCACCAACCTCCCCTAACCCTGGGATACTACGAAGTCAGTCCCGAAAAGCAGCTTAGATCCTTCCTTTGGTTATACACCCATAAGGCCTTGTAAAAGGGTCCTCTACCCTCGCCAAATTTAATACGCATATTACATTAATGGAATGTAGTCTTCTGTATAACCTTTTTGGACATAAGCTAAGTGACTACCGGTATATGCACATTTTGTACAATTATCTCAAGTATATCATGTAGCCTATACCAGAATACAGTATATGCTTACACGCAATTATAAATATATATATATATATATATATATATATATATATATATATATATATATATATATATATATCATACTGTGTACTGGTGTATATACATACATAAACACACACACATATTTATATATATACATATATAGGCCTATATATATATATATATACATATATATATATATATATGTATATATATATATATATATATATATATATATATATATATATATATATATATATATATATACAGTAGACTCACGCACGAAATTTCCCACCTAACAGCAAATATCAGTTAAGCAAGGTTTGAGAATGAAGGCATTCATTTTCCAGCGAGGATGGGATGTGTAAAAAAAAAAGAAAAAAAAAATTATATTAAGCTAGTTGGAACAAGCCATACCTAAGGGACCAATTAGATATAGGCTAGTTACTGTTTTGGTCTCTTTGGAAATTATGTCCTTCCATACAAACAATTTTGGAATTCACTGATATTAGAAATGTCGATTAAACCACAAAATTGTTATGATGCAGCAGTAAAAATAATAACAGTTATATCATTGCAAGCTCTATCATCATAATCTCCTACACCTATTGACACAAAGGGCCTCAGTTAGATTTCACCAGACGTCTCTATCTTGAGCTTTTAATTCAATACTTTTCCATTCGTCATCTACTTCGTTTCATAGTTTTCAGCCATATAGGCCTGAGTCTTCCAACTCTTCTAGTGCCTTGTGGAGCCCACCTGAACGTTTGGTAAACTAATCTCTCTTGGGGAGTGCGAAGAGCATGAACAAACCATCGCCATCTACCCCTCATCATGATCTCATTCACATATGGCACTCGAGTAATTTCTCTTATAGTTTTATTTCTAATCTTGTCATGCCGATATCCTTCTGAGGGCTTTGTTCTTAAACCTACCAAATCTATTGGAGATTGTTTCATTGCCATACCATGACTCATTTCCATAGAGTAAGATCGATCTCACTAAACTGATGTAGGCTATAGTCTGATTCTTATATGTAATTTCAGGCTATTTGATTTCCATATTTTACTTAACCTAGCCATTGTCTGATTTGCTTTTTTTCAAACTTTTACTAAACT
>NC_090743.1:61141064-61143564 GCF_036898095.1 Palaemon carinicauda
TAAAATAAAAAAGCAAAAAGCGTTTCATTTAGTTGGCATACAATCTTTCACTTTCCTTCGACAAGTAATATATTTTGTTAATCTACCAATAGTCTATTTATCGATCACCTAAATAGACAATTCCTAGAAAATTGCCAAGTAAAGATTAAGGAAAGAAATACTCATCAACTGGATCAATCTACAATACAGAAAAAAAAAATAAGAAAAAATTAGGAGCCAACTCAATACGACCTTCTTTTCTTAAACTGGGAACTTTCTCTGTACCTAAAAACCGACCAGACTTCAGCTGTTGAAATAATAAAAAAGAGAATCTCTCGAGGGAAATTTTCATCTTACCTTTGAATGAATACACTAAAAACCCGACGTTGTTTTAGTCCTTTCACAGTAGAATGCACTGGAATAAGCATAATAATAAGTTTGTGCCCAAAAGAGTTGTGGAAGTGTGTGTACAGCAGTGGCACTTCGCCTCCGTCTCTCTCCATCCCTTCTCTTACATGATGATAATCTACGTCTGGCGGAGTAACTCCCCCATATATACGCACTGGCAAGGCTTTATTACAGAGCCCGATTTTCATTCGCACTGCGGTACATAATACAAAATATTTCACACGATTTCTAAAGCGTTTACCAGAGAAAAAACCAACGACTGATATTAGTCGCAACACAGACAAGGGACCCCTCTTGAGTGAGGTTTCGAAGAAGCCTTTCTTTCCAAAGCATTCGCTTACTTCCAACACGATTTTTTCCACTTTGAGACAAACCAACGGCAAAATCACTACATCCAGGGGATGCCGTCGGTTTAAACTCACACTCTGTATGACTTTTGACGTAAAATACCGGCTTTAAACCAGGAAAAGGGGCAAATTTAAACGACAAGTGACGGGAGACAGACACTAGACGGCCATTTTACAAGCACTACCTCGAAAGTCGTCTGTGCACCGTCCCAGATCTGAGAGAGTTGCCAAGTGTTGCCAGTCCGATCTGCAAGTTTAATTCCTTTCGAGCAATCGTTCATCTAATAGTTTTTGGATACTCTAATATAACAGAGAAGAGTCATATTTAATCAGCTAAATCGAATACATAATACACAAAGAAGGGGAAATGCTTTATGTGATAATATCGTGTCGCGCCATCATTCAAGGGGGTAGAGCACATGAAGGGGGAGGATGGGGGATCAACGGGGTTGAGAACGGACTGGGGAGTCCTGAGGGGTGGCTTACGGAAAAACAATCTGTGTTCATTATCTATTTCAAGAATGAATTTTGATTGGTTGCGGGAGTAATACCATGCAATTACAATTTCGGTCGATCAACCGGATGCACTAGGAAGTACTTAATTTCACTGAAGGATATGGTAATAGACGCAAAAGCTTAAAGAGAAAACATGTCTGACATATCTTTTACGAAAATGTTACACTATTTCAGAAACATTCATTCTTATTCAAGTCTTTATTTTTTGAGAAATAAATCTTTTTGACTTTTACGGCATTCGGGACTTTTCTTCAAGGACTTTCCCATAATTTACAATAAGGGGATACACTGCAATTCACGGGCCTACGTTTAAAACATCCAATAAAACAACTTAGCAAGCCCAAAGCTTAACAAATGATGGAACGGACAGGCGCGGACTAATGCTCCCTCGCTCCCCACCCCAACCCCTAGACTCAACCAAAGCGGATGGGTAGGTGGAAAGACGTCGAAGTGGTGTAAAATCCGCACCCTTAATCATTTCTTTAGTATGCGAATTCTGTATCGGCATATGGAACCGTGCCACATCATTAAAGAGGAAGGGTGGGGGAAAATGGACAGAAAAGGAAAGTTAGTGGACTCCGCGAAGTTGAGATTCTTCTTGAATTTTCGGCGATTGACAACGGGTCGCTTATTTAACAATTTAAGAGAATGGTTCCACTTACAAAGCCCCTCTTTTAGCTAGGTCGGGGAGGAGCTGGGGAAGGCCCTGGCGGCCGCGATAGGGAAAGGCTAGCTAGGGGGTGGGTGTACTGTAAATGAAAGAGAAGGAAGATGTGAGTTCTGGGCCATAGCATAATGGGACTATAGCCGACATATTTACACATGCACTTGTTCTCGGGGCTGGGAGAGTGGAGTGGGCAGAGGAGAGGGGAGCTGTTCACTTTTGTCCTCCGTGGCCAGTGGGCATTCTTATAGCGGTTTTATGCCTGTTGTTCTTTGCCCATTATAATCGGCGCGCTGACACGTGCTGCTTCAGCGCGACTATGATAAAAAAACCTCATTGATAACTTATAATTTGATGCACTCTTAGTCCCTCACGTGAAGACAAATTTCAATAGCCATTCGGGTAGACGGTTGAATAGCAATAAATGGTCTCTGTTAAGAAACTGGTGTTGCGATGAGGGATAGTTGAAACTAAAGCAATTTCTTCATTGAAGGTGATTAATATCTAAAAAGAAAAAAAAGAGCATGTCTGGTTAATATGTCAGATGAAAATTAATCAATCAGGCCATTAACAGGACACACAATAA
>NC_090743.1:61146064-61188564 GCF_036898095.1 Palaemon carinicauda
ATATCTATCTGCTGAGTCACATCAGCAGCCATTGCCTGGCCCTCCCTGGTCCTAGCTTGGCTGGAGAGGAGGCTTGGGCACCGATCATATTATATATGGTCAGTCTCTAGGGCATTGTCCTGCTTGCTAGGGCAATGTCACTGTCCCTGGCCTCTACCATTTATGAGCGACCCTTGAACCTTTAAAAACCTTCATGTCCTTAGGCTCACGCAAAGTTACCGAACGGTTAAGCAAAATAAATACACTTCACTGTTTAATCTAATCTCACAGGGCCAGTCACAAAAAAAATTATAATATAAATTCACTTACATTGACACGCTTCACTTCTGAATTAAACACATAATATCACCAACATTTGAACAAGACTATACACGGTATACGTTAGAGAGAAATCACTATTCACGTTTGAGAGAAACACTATTCACTTTTGAGAAGAGACACTATGCACATACTGGCTGGATAGAGGCTGGCGGAAGCAAAAATCTTGTGGGATGTTAATCTGGATCTCTCTCTCTTCTATGCATTTCTAGGCTCTCATATTTCAACTTAATTCATTCTAGAAAGTTCTAGTAAATCATTCTCGTAGCGTGGGGGCGTAGCTCTAGCGACGTAAGGTTGCCAACTTGGCATTTTGAAGAAGGGGTACTATCATTGTTTGGGTAAAGCAACTCTTAGCTAACTCCACCACCTCCACCTGTAAAATAAAAAAAGAAAAAATTTTTAGTCCGGAATCTTCATCCATTTCCCAACCACGTGGAAACTTGATGTAATCCATAGCGTGTGTGTCATACAGCATACCTTTTAACAAAATTACTTAAGACTTCGTAACCAAACTACGTGAAATAAAAATTCAATTGATTAAAATTATGTAAACATACATATAACGGAACTGAATGCAAATACTACTAAATGAATGACAAAAGTCCTATGTACTTTACATACGTTACTTAATCTTTTGTGGGTGGAACTCACCATATGAGCTTGCTATACATCTCTTAAATACACAAATAAAATACATGAATAAAATAATCTATATATATATATATATATATATATATATATATATATATGTATATATATATATATATATATATATATATATATATATATATATATATATATATTCTTATGAAGCTGGTATAGTATAGAATGAATATTTTATTCAAGTATTTTTTTTTGTGTTTTTGAGAGTTGTATGGCCAGCTCATAAGGTGAATTCCTCTCTTGTAGGTCTAAGCAATTGTATGTGAATCACATGAGACTTTCGTCATTCATTTCATAGTAATTTTCCTTCAAGTCAGTGTATGTAAATTTACATTATTTTTAAGAATTAACTTTTCATTTCACGTATTTTGTTACGAATTCTTATGTGAGGTCGATTATGTATGCGGTATGACCCATACAAGGTATAAACAAAAGGGCTTACGTCATGTTTTCGAGGTATTACGTCAAGTTTATATTTCCATGTGGTTAGAATGTGTATGAAACTTCTCAAAATAGATTTACTTTTTTTTTTTATTGCTTCAAGGGGTAGGTGGGCGGAGTTACGAGAGACTGTTACCTTGCAAGCAAGGTTAGTACCCCTGTTTGATTTACTTAGTTGGTAACCTTACGCCGCTAGACCTTGGCCCCCAAGCCACGAGAATTATTTATTTGGAATTATCTAGAAGTTTCAAGTCAATATATTGTATATACATCCCTAAGAATGCATAAACTGCAGAAAAGATCCAGCCTGTCCCTTTGAAAGAGCCAAAGTTCGTCCAGCCCTCTCTCCTCTCTACTGCATTAAGTGTTTGCCATCTCAAACGTGATTAATGATTTATTTCCAACATATATCGTGTGTAGTGAGTTCAAACATGACTAAGCCATTGGATGATATTTCAAGTGTATTGTGTTAAAATAAGTACTTGCTTAATATAAGTTTTTGTAACTGGCCTCGTGGGATTTAGGTTAAAAAAGTGAAGCGTATTTATTTTGGCTTAACTGTTCGGTTACCTCATGTAATCCAAAAGACGTAAGTGTATCAGTTGCTTTTATGTAAATTTCATTTTGTATTTACTCAATAGAGTGTTAAAGTCCTAACTATTTTCATTAATTATCAAGATTGAATATTTCTATAAATTAATTTCCAGTGAAGCAAGTGATTGGATAATTTTTTTTCAAAGAATCTTTCTTTGGCATAGTCTAAGGTTTGTTCAGTTTTAATATTTCAAGTAATTTGATTTTGGTGTTAATTCTTTTTGATTAGTGTTGTAACTTTTTATAGAATATATTTATTTTTGTAAAGTATGTATTATTTTGATCACCCATATTTCATATCAGTGCTTGCTCGTAATCTCTGACTAAGAATCAAAGTAAGAGGTTAGTTTTTAAATAGTTCTTATTTAAAATCACTCAGTTTTGTTTTGAGTGCATGAAAGAGACCTTTGGAAATTCAGTTTTATTACATATTGCCGTCTGGGAGTTGCAAGATATTCTCAGAGCTCAGGTATTATTCAAGAGTAACAGATTTGTGTAAAAATAAACAGGCGAGTTTAGAGCTCGGGAGTTTATGCAATTTTCCAGCGGTAATATATATATATATATATATATATATATATATATATATATATATATATATATATATATAGTGTGTGTGTGTGTGTGTGTGTGTGTGTGCGTGTGTGTGGGAGTTTATGTGTCTGAGAGAGAGAGAGAGAGTTTAAGTCACAAAATCATAAAAATGTTAGCCTTTCCTAGTCTCATAACCACATTATTATTATTATTATTATTATCATTATTATTATTATTATTATTATTATTATTATTAGCTAAGGTACATCCCTAGTTGTAAAAGCACATGCTATAATCCCAAGGGCTCCAACAAGGAAAAATAGCCCAGTGAGGAAAGGAAATAAGGAAGTAATAAACAATATAAGAAGTAATGAACAATTGAAATAAGATATTTTAAAAACACTAACAACAATAAAACACATTTCATATATAAACTATAAATAGACTTATGTCAGCTAGTTCAACATAAAAATATTTGCTGTAAGTTTAGAATTATGAAGTTCTACTGATTCAACTACCCGATTAGGAAGATCATTCCACAATTTGGTCACAGCTGGCATAAAACTCATAGAGTACTGTGTAGTATTGAGCCTCATGATGGAGAAGGCCTAATTATCAAAATTAACTGAATGCCTAGTGTTACGAACATGATGGAACTATCCTGGAAGATCTGAATGTTAAGGATAGTCAGAATTATAAAAATCTTATGCAAAATGCATAATGAAGTAATTGTACGAATGTGACAGAGATTAATATCTAGATTAGGAATAAAAAATTTAATAGACCATAAGTTCCTGTCCAACTTATTAAGATGAGAATCAGCAGCCGGGGACCAGACACAAGAACAATACTCGAAACAAGGTAGAATGAAAGAATTAAAACACTTCTTCAGAATAGATTGATTACCAAAAATCTTGAAAGACATTCTCAATAAGCCATTTTTTTTTGTGCAATTGAAAAAGACGCAGACCTAGTCTGTTCTCAAAAGTAAGTTTGCTGTTGAGGATCACAGCTAAAATTTTTAAAGAGTTATAAAGCAACATTATCAATGCTGAGAACCGGATGATGAGGAGCTGCTGTCCTTGACCTACTTACAATTATACTTTGAGTTTTGTTAGGATTCAACTTCATACCCCATAATAGCCTATGCATCATGCACTAATTTTAGCTAGATCTCTATTAAGGGATTCAGCAACCCCTAGATCAACATTTACGAGATGAAATTGATGCAAAGAGAGTAACATCATCTGCTTATACAACGAGCTTGTTTTCTAGGCCAAACCACATGTCATATGTATATAGTATGAAAAGTATTGGTCAAGAACACTGCCCTGTGGAACGCCAGATATCACATTCCTATACTCACTATGGTGGCCATCAAACGCAACTCTCTGCGATCTATTACTTAAAAATTCAATAATGATATTAAGAAACAACCCACCCACTTCCAACTGTTTAAGTTTGAAAACAAGGGCCTCATGATTAACACGGACAAAGGCAGCACTAAAATCAAGGCCAGTCATACGAACATCTTGACCACAGTCAAGGGAATTCCTTATAGCATTGGAGATTGTAAGAAAGGCATCACATGCTCCAAAGCCTTTACGAAAACCAATTTTCGAAATAGGGAACAGATGGTTTCCTTCAGCAAACCTATCAAGACGTTTTGCCAAAAGACGTTCATAAACCTTAGATAATATGGGAGTTATGGAAATTGGGCGGTAATCAGTTGGATTTGAGCTACCACAAACCCATTTACATTGAGGAGTAACATTACTAATTCTCCAACAAGTGCTAAAAGATCCTCTTCTTGCTAACTTGCGCAAAATAACAGATAACTTTGTAGCTAAGAAATCTGCAGCCTTTATAAAAAGCAAAGGAAATGTACCATTTGGGTCTACACCTCCAGAAGCATCAAGGTCCGTCATCATAGCTTTAATTACACGAGATCAAAAAGCTAAACTAGTTAGTTTAGCCTCAGGAAAACAGGAATGAGAAAGTTCGAGTTTATCATTACTCTGCCTACTGCCAAACACAGCAGCCAATACCCTTCAGGATAACCATTTCAACTGAAGGGAGGACAACGAGGATGGTTTTGAAAAAAAAAAAAAATAAAATAAGGAAAAGATAACCTCTTGATATTAAGCCTGCTCAACACACCATTTCAAAAGAATTAGAGGAAGAAAAAAGAATAAGATTGAATAGTGTGCCCGAGAATACCGTCAAGCAAGAGAACTCTACCCCAAGACAGTGAAAGACTATGGTACAGAGACTATGGCACTACCCAAGACTAGAGAACAATGGTTTGACTTTGGAGTGTCCTTCTCCTAGAAGAGCTGCTTACCATAGCTAAAGAGTCTCTTTTACCCTTATCAAGAGGAAAGTAGCCACTGAACAAGTACAGTACAGTAATTAGCCCCTTTACCGAAGAAGTGTTTGGTAATTTCAGTGTTGTCAGGTGTTTGAAGGAAGACAGGAATGTGTAAAGAATAGGCCAGACTATTCGGTGTATATGTAGGCAAAGAAAAATGAGCCGTAACCAGAGAGAGAGAGAGAGAGAGAGAGAGAGAGAGAGATCCAATGTATTACTGTCTGGCAAGTCAAAGGATCCAATAACTCTCTAGCGGTAGTATCTCAATGAGTGGCTTGTGCCCTGGCCAACCTACTACCTACCAGAGAGTATAGAGTATAATGATGACCCTGCTTTTAATCTTACCTAGTTCTTAACAGAAATGGCTTTAATTTCTCTTAGATTTGGGTTGAATAGCAGAGACTCTTTAGCTATGGTAAGCAGCTCTTCTAGAAGGACATTCTAAAAATAAACCAATGATCTGTAGACTTAGGTACTGCCATAGCCTCTGTACCATGGCCTTCCACTGTGTTGGATTAGATAGAGTACTCCTACTTGAAGGTACAATCTGGCACGTTCTTCTATCTTATTTCTTCCCCTGTTTTTTTTTCTGTTTTAGAAGTTTTATAGTTTATATATGAAAGGTCCAATTTGAGGATGTTACTGTTTTTAGAATATTTTATTTTGATTGTGATTGTTTATTACTTCTCTTGTAGTTTATCTATTTCCTTGTTTCTTTTCCTTGCTGGGCTATTTCTTCCAGTTGGAACCCTTGTGTTTATAGCATCTTGCCTTTCCATTTAGAGTTATAGCTTAGCTTGTAAGGATAATAATAAGAATTGTCTCACACATATATACTGGTACACACACACACACACACACACACACACATATATATATGTATATATATATATATATATATATATATATACATATATATATATATATATATATATATATATACTGCATATTATTATACGATTATGGGTCCCTGGTCTAGGCATTAAAGATATATTAAACTATGGCTCCTGACTGGGAACCAAACATATAATATTATATATACTACGACTGGCAAGTTAATCAACCTCTCGAATTCCAAGCTCCCTTGTTTGCTTTTACATTAAAACTGTTACACTTTAAAATAATAATACGCGAATTCTGAGACAGTTAAATAACTCCCAGACAGCAATATATAAAACACTGAATATCTAAAGGTCTCTTAAGTACACTCGAAACTAAACTGGGTAATTATTCTTAAATATTATTAAGACGTCATTAAAACTTACTGTGGTTCTTAACAGGATATGAGCGGAATCTGACTCTAACTAATGGTGATTGGAATAATACACTCTACAGAAATAAATATATTCTATATAAATTACACTTTGAAAAGAATTTACATAATAATAAAATAAGTCACTGGAAAAAATTGTCTGAAAAAAAACTTAGATTAAGATAAAAATTTTACAATATGAAAATTATATATTAACTTCACTTGAACTATTATATCTGAATAAACCTTAGACGAAGAAAAGAAGTATTGCAATGTAAATTATACAAAAGCTTGAAATTAAAACTAAGTAATACAATATTCAAGTTTGACACATAATGAAAAATTGATAACAAGATCATAATACAAATCTCTAATATTCCTACAGGGCTGTTTACAAAAACTTTTAAAGAATTTTTATAAGTACTCTGTATGATTACAAATAATCTTCTCATCAAAACTTTGACTTTTTCACTGTTCACTTTTAAAACAATACACTGAGCTGCGTGTGAGAGAGGGAGAGGGGAAGAGGGCTGTCTTCAGGATGCAATCTCTATCCCTGTCTAATCTTGGTGTTGCCTTAATATAGTTGAAATCTAACTGCTACTTCCAGAAGATTCCAAAGGATTTGGGAAGCGTGGGGGGGGGGGGGGGGGCGAGCAAGGCGTCAAAGTTGCCAGTATCGGTCTTCCTAACGCTGTACTCACACCACGCCAGACGGCTCTCTCAGTCTGCTATCTCCGTCCACCCATTCTCCCTGAAATAAAAAAAAGATAACATCCTATAACTGGGTCCTTTGTGACGTTTCTAAAGCACGTTGTACAGAAGTTTCCAAAGCACATGTTACTGAGCATTCTCTCTCAAACATGACGCAATACCTCATAAAATATAAAAGAACATTACCTAAGCCTTTGTTCTTATCTCTCACTAATCCCACAACACTCTCAAATAAATTACGTAAGACTTCGTAACAAACATACGTGAAATAAAAAGTTAATTCTTAGAAATAATGTAAAGAATACAATGAAATTAACGACGAAGGTCTTATTTAATTAACATACAAATCTTATATCTACACAAGAGGAGCTCATTTTACTGGTTGGGTATCATGTCTTCAATGCACAAATAAAAATAAATAAAATAATTAATAAACTACTGTGTTTACTCTATGCTAGACCAGCTTCGTAAGAATATATATATATATATATATATATATATATATATATATATATATATATATATATATACAGTATATATATACAGTATATATATATATATATATATATATATATATATATATATATATGTATACATATATGCACACACACATATATATATATATATATATATATATATATATATATATATATATATATATATATATTATATATATATATATATATATCTATATATATATATATATATATATATATATATATATATATATATATATATATATATTATCTTACAAAGCTGATCTAGTGTAGAGTAAATACAATAGTTTATTCATGATTTATTTATATATATTTTAATTGTGCATTGAAGAGAGGTTAGCCAGCTTTTAAGATGAGTTCTCTTCGTGTAGACGTAAGTATATTGTGTAAATTACGTAAGACCTTCGTCGTTAATTACATTGTATTTTTTATTCAAGTCATTATATGTAAATTTATGTAATCGTCCACCTTACAGTCTTGGTGAAGATGTTTAGCTATTTTCGTTTTTTATATCATTATTCACAATCAGGGGCAATGCATTCTATAAATAATAATGGCAAGGATATCAATAATGATACAATAATAATAGTAAGAGTAATAATAAATATTGTTATATGAAGAAAAACACAGATTTAAAATAATAATAATAATAATGATAATAATGATAATAATAATAATAATAATAATAATAATAATAATAATAACAACAACAACAACAACAATAATAATAATAATAATAATAATAATAAAAATATATCTGGAGCAGACTACGACTGGCGTCACAAGATACTTGCTTCAAACAACGCTACCTGTTTATCCACGAGAGATATGGAAAGAAAGTAAACTTTTTACTCTTTTAACACAATCTCTTTCCTCCTAAATGTGGGTGGCCCAAGGAAGGAAAAGATAATAATCCCTATCAGTCATGTTTCAATATTATTGTTATTATTATTAAACCCTAATTATAAAAGTAAGAATCTATAAGCCCCAGGGATCCAACTGGGAAAAATAGCCCAGTGAGGAATGAAAGCAAGGAAATGTATAAACTACAGAAGAAGTAATGAACAAGTAAAATAAAATATTTGGGAATAGTAACAACATTAAAATAAATTTTTTATATATAAACTATCAAAACTTTAAAAAACAAGAGGAAGATAAATAAGAAACTCAAATAGTAGAACTCTGATCCAAGAGAGTGGAAGACCATGGTACAGAGGCTATGGCATTACCCAAGACCATAGAACTATGGTTTGATTTTGGAGTGTCCTTCTCCTAGAGGAGCTGCTCATCATAGCTAAAGAGTCTCTTCTATCCTTAGTAGCCATTGAACAATTACATAGCATTAGTTAAACCTTTAAGCGAAGAAAAATTGTTTGGAATTCTCAATGTTGTCATTGGGGGACAGAGGGGAAAGTAGAGGGAATAGGATAGACTATTTTGGTGTATGTGTAAGCAAAGACAAATTGAGTTGTATCCAGAGAGAGGGAACCAGTTTAGTACTGTCTGGCCAGTCAAAGGACTTGATAACTCTAACGGTTGTAGGTTGGCTAGGGCAAACTTTCTACCTAAGCTGAATCCATGAAGAATGACTGTGTAGAAAACTTCCAAGATAGATTCTGTATAAATGTGGTAGTACACACACACACACACATATATATATATGTATATATATTATCCCTGTATGGACAGTATATTCTTACAAAGCTGGGCTAGTGTAGAGTAAATATCGTAGTTTATTAATAATTTTATTTATATTTCATATATTGTTTTCATTTGTGCATTGAAGAGATGATACCCAGCCCGCAAAATGAGCTCCTCTCATGTAGATATAAGTATTTTATGTAAATTACATATATACTGTATATATATATATATATATATATATATATATATATATATATATATATATATACATATATATATATATATATATATATATACACACACACACACACACACATATATATATATATATATATATATATATATATATAGGAATTCTTTATTCACATACACACAAGTAAATATATATTATTTCACAGCAGATATATCTTTCTTTACCCATGGGAGAAATGTCTAGTCTTTTAAAGGTTTAAAGGTCACACATGGATGGCAGAGGCAATGTGCAGTGACGATACCTACAGACTGACCATATATACATATGATTTATGGCCGAGCCCCTTCTCAACCCAGGAACGGCAGGTAGACCTATAGGCTTCCCCAAATCCCCCATACTTAACTCACAAAGATGGTAAGGTTGCAGACACTACAAGAAACTATCGAGCTTTACCGACTCTCGAACTCTAGTCCAGCAGATCGTCAGGCAGGAACGTTTTCTATCGGCTACCACAACGTAGTTATTGTTAGGTTAAAAAGTTGTAATTTCGACCGTAGATACGATAAGTACTTCATGAGGCGAAGAAAGGACGCAAATGCGCAGCTACAAAAAAGAATAATTACATTAACCCATTCTTCAAATCGACTCATTTTCATTATACAGGACATACTAATATGTTGATGTGTAAGTACGGTAAATATGTATCTTATCTATGTAATACATTAAAGAACCCCACATTGAGTTGACATATTTGTATGGTTCATACATTTAATACGTTACTTACACCATACATAATATGTGTGCATGTGTGTGTGTCCACCAAGCTGTAAAAATGTACCAGCCATTACAAAGGCAGATAAAAGACCGAGAGGGAGGCCACCTCACCCGTAAGGACCTGTTGAAATACCAAAAATGTATAATGAGAGAGAGAGAGAGAGAGAGAGAGAGAGAGAGAGAGAGAGAGAGAGAGAGAGAGAGAGAGAGAGAGAGAGAGAGAGAGAGAGTTAAATTCTAAACGTTTTATAGCACAATAACTTAATGAATAGAATAAATATCCCCATATTATGCTGAAGGAGAGAGAGAGAGAGAGAGAGAGAGAGAGAGAGAGAGAGAGAGAGAGAGAGAATAGGACTGCACCTCACCTCACTCCCCCTACCCAACCACAACCTACAGTCCTTAAATAGCAACTGGAAATTTCTTGTCGAAGGCGAAGCTCTCACGAAAAGTTTTGGATATTTGCGCTTGAACTGATAAGTTTCCATGATAATGTTCTGTGATACATTTATAGACGCATGTTTGCTGTGCGGATATGCTGTGTTTTGTTTACACAGAATAATCCTTTTTCCATATCACGAGAAGGCAAGAGATAAATAAATCATTATAAGTTATGCGATGTCGCGACTGCAATATGCAATGGTATGTCAACTCACCAAGCTGAAGCTGTTGTTGAAAAAGCAGACCAATAGGGAAAGTATTCTAGTATGGAAAGAAACGGAGCAGTGAAACGCAACATATATCAAATGAGTGGAGATCTGTAAATAGCAGACTGTTACTTGCAAAGTTTAAATCAATGCAGTGCAATATGAACATTATAGTGTGCTTTGCATCAACAAATGATTCCCCTGAAGAAATGAAAGATGAATACTATGAAGAACTGCATAGTGTAATAGATGAGAGCCAAGAGAGAGATATGAATATTGTGATTGGTGACTTCAATACTAAAGTTGAAAAAGATTAATCAAAGCATAGAGAATGTGATGGGTGTTGAGGGACTAGGCAAAGTTGCAAATGAAAATGGAGCCCATTTCATGAGTTTCTGTTCAACAAACAATCTTGTTATCGGAGGTACTCTTTTCCAGCACAAGGACATCCACAAATATACATCGACTTCATCCTGTGGCAACTATAAAAATCAAATAGATCACATATCCATTATTAAGAGAGAAGGAGGGCTCTGAGAAATGTGAGAAGCTATAGAGGTGCAGATATTGGTAGTGATCACCAACCCCTAATTACCACACTAACATTAAAACTGAAAGCACCCTACAGAAATGTAGATCGAATGCCTAGCTTTGATACAACTAAGTTTCTAGATGATGAGCACAGAGAAACCTTTGCAGTTGAATCTAGGAATCGATTTGTAATCTTAGAGACTTTAAGAGAAGTAAAGCAGAAAATTAACGAAGAATGGTGTGATATTAAGAACATATATCAGTCACTTGGTAGTGAAGTTTTGGGACATGTAGTTATAAAGAAAAAGCCATGGATACCAAATGATACTTGGGATACTATAAAAAGGAGAAAAAGACAGAAATTGATTGTTGAAAGTTTTCGTGAAAGTGGTGAAAATTACAAGGTAGAGTATGCTAAGTATTCCAGTATGATAGTGAAGTAAAATATATAAGTCAGGAATGACTGGAGAGAATATTTAGAAAGTAACGCAGATGAGGCTATGCATTCAGGGAGTGGCTATGGTGTAAGAATTGTTCATAGAATTATTAATGAAATCTTCACGGGGGCAAATAAGAAGAAGCATATACCCATCAAAAAGAGAGATAGATCTGTCCGAGGGTGAAAAAAGGCAACGTTGCATGGAACACTTTAGTAAAGTCATGAATAGGAGATATATAGCAAATAATTTGATTAATATGCCTAAAGCTGAGGAAGATCTTGATGTGCCCATGAAGGAATTTAGTGAGTTTGATGTCGAAGCTATTCTTAAAAAACTCAAGAGAAGGAAAGCCCCTGGATACGATGGAATAACTGTAGAGATGATATTTGCCGCAAATGATGTGACTCCCAGAGTACTTACAAAATAATTTTGTAGAATGTGGCATGAAGAGGCAAAACCTGATAAATGGGAGTTAGGAGTATTGGTGAAAATGGCAAAAAAGGAGATTTGATTGATTGCAATGATTACAGATGCATCACACTCACGTCAGTTGTCATGGAAATACATAGTATACTTTGTACCAACCGTGTTTCACACAATTGTACATAATTCCTTTTGTATATATTATGCTTGTATCTTCGCTCTTCCCTCGCACTAAAACGAACATGAAAATTCATGTCTGGTTTTTCCTCTGTAATATTGTCTGTCTTGTAAACTTGTTATGTCCTGTTGCCTTGAGGTTTTGTATACAAGGAGAGTGTTCCACAATAATATAACTCAGTCGTTTCCAAACTGCCTTTGAGTTCACACCCTTACTCGGCGCCGTCACATTGGTGACCCCGGAAGTCGACTCGCTCCCACTGCCTTCCACCCCCACCTCCCTCGCCCCTCCATCGTTGGTACTATGACGGAGACGGACTCTACTACAGCAGTTGGCGCCGCGGCCGCCCCATTGAAACTTTCACCATTCGCCAGCGGAGAAGCGTTTGCTTGGTTTCAACGCGCTGAAGTCCACTTTCGTATCAGGGGCGTGACTCGCTCAACCACCAAAGCGGAATATGTTCTCGCGGCGATACCCGAGGACACCTTCCCAGAAATATCCGACTGGCTTTGTGAACAAGGAGACACCCCAATAGTGTATGACGCCCTCAAAACATACCTTCTGCAGCAGTACTCGCCATCGCCAGCCGCAAGTATAGCAAAGCTTTTTCAGCTCTCGCAACAACCGTTGGGGGACCAAAGCTGACATGAATGCCGTAGGACATACACGCCTACCCTGTGACGTGCCGAAGCGGCGACAAAGCCGCCCACCACCCACCAATCGCTCGCGCCCCAACGAACGACTTCTACAGCCACTTACTACCTCCCATCCGCCGCAGTTTTGCTACTACCACTTCAGATTCGGGGCAACCGCGAAGAAATGTGCCAAAGATTGTCAGTGGCCAAAAAACGTGTAAGTAGGCCATCGCTTGTGGCGGTGGCCTCCCATGTTTCTAATCTTTTCTTTTTACAGGATGCAGGAACAGGCGTGCGATTTTTGGTAGACACGGGTGCTTGTCGTTCCCTTTTGCCAAGGAAACTCTTCAAGGCACAACGTAGTCTGTCTACATCTGCCGATGTCCGCTTGGTAGCTGCCAACGGATCTGCTATACCCACATACGGTTACGAGAACCTCACATTATCATTCGGAAACGGTAAATTCAATTGGAAGTTTCTCCTTGCTGACGTCACAATGCCAATCCTCGGTGCGGATTTCCTCTCTCATTTCCACCTTCTGGTCGATGTCGCCCACCGATGATTGGTCAACGCAGACTCGTACTTGTCGACACCTCTTCAACTCGCCCTCTCTAACCTCGCTCTCCACATCAGCGCACCCACGGATGCCTACGCCCACCTCCTCACGTCGTACCCGGAAGTTTTCCGTCCAGAACTTCGCCAAACGCCCACGGTTCCTGCCAAGCATGGTATTTATCACCATATCAAGACGACGGGACCCCCAGTCTTCGCAAAATTCAGACGTCTGGCACCGGAACGATTGGCAGCCGCCAAACAGACGTTCGCCGAAATGGAGAAAATGGGCCTTTGCCAAAAGGCCTCCAGCCCATGGTCGTCACCCTTACACATCGTTCTGAAGAAAGACGGCTCCCTCCGTCCGTGCGGGGATTATAGGCGCCTGAACATGCAAACAGAACCAGATCACTACCCCCTCCCAAACATTGCCGATGTAACCTCCTACCTGCACAAAGCGAAGGTTTTCTCTACGCTCGACCTCCTGAAGGGGTATTATCAGGTGCCTAGGAACACAGAAGACATCCCCAAGACTGCCATCACCACTCCGTTTGGTACATACACCTTCAATTACTCCTGTTTTGGCCTTCGTAATGCTAGAGCAACGTTTCAACGTCTCATGGATGGCATCTTAGGGGACCTCCCTTTCTGTGTATGTTATGTGGACGACATACTTGTGTTCTCCTCCTCAAAAGAGGAACACCTCCGTCACCTGCGCATCGTGCTCGACCGCCTGCAACAAAACGGCCTTGTAGTCCGGTACGACAAGTGTACCTTTGGCGCCAACGAAGTGTCGTTCTTAGGGCACCGTATCACTCCTGAAGGAGTCCATCCCCTCCCTGAGAAGGTAGCAGCCGTTCAGAATTTCCCCGCGCCCTTGACCGTCAAAGCTTTGCAGGAATTCTTGGGCATGATCAACTATTATCACCGTTTTCTGCCAGCCATTGCTGCCACTCTTGCTCCCCTCTACGCCTCCCTCAAGGGCAAGCCAAAGGACCTGAAGTGGGGTCCCCTTCAAGAAGCAGCCTTCTGCAATGCAAAGAAGGCCCTATCAACTGCTGCGGCTCTCACTTTTCCTATCCCACACGCCCCTCTCCTTCTCTCCACCGATGCCAGCGACGTCGCTATTGGTGCAGTACTCGAGCAGGTGGTCAAAGGCTCGCCCCGCCCATTGGCCTTCTTCAGCAAAAAACTGTCCAAGGCAGAATCGGGTTATTCTACCTTCGATCGAGAATTGCTGGTGGTGCACTTGGCTGTCCGTCACTTTCGCCATTTCTTAGAAGGTACGCCCTTCGTCATTCGCACAGACCACATGCCTCTGGTGCACGCCTTCACTCGACAGTCTGACGCCTGGTCCGCCCGTCAACGCCGACATCTCTCCGCCGTGGCTGAATACAATTGCACCCTCCAATACGTCCCTGGGAAAATGAATCCCATTGCCGATGCCCTGTCAAGAAACACGTTGGCTGCCGTTCAACTGGGATTGGATTACAACGCCCTGGCTGAAGCCCAACGACAGGATCCAGAGTATCAAGCTTGTAGGACATCCTGCACGTCCCTCCGTTGGGAAGATTTTCCCCTCGAAGACTCCATCATCACCCTCCTCTGTGACGTCAGTATTGGTAGACCGCGACCTTGGATTCCTGCTCCCATGCGCCGACAGGTGTTTGATTTTATCCACAGCCTTTCACATCCCTCATGCCGTTCTACTGCACAGCTGCTGAAGGCAAAGTTCATTTGGCACGGTATTTCTAAGGATGCTAAGGATTGGGTCCGCGCCTGTACTTCTTGCCAAACTTCCAAAGTACATCGACACACGGATTCAGGAGTGGGCACCTTTCCTCAACCTCAGCGTCGTTTCGCACACATTCACGTCGACGTTGTAGGCCCCCTACGCACATCACAAGGACATCGTTACCTGTTTACCGTCATTGACCGCTCCACTCGTTGGCCTGAAGCCATTCCCATGGAAACTGCAACGTCTGCCTCATGTACATCTGCCTTACTCTCTGGATGGATTTCAAGATTCGGTATCCCTGAGCATATTACTTCTGACAGGGGAACCACTTTCACCTCTCAATTGTGGACGTCATTAGCGAATCTCCTGGGCATCACCCTACATCAGACAACGGCCTACAACCCCGCTGCCAATGGAATGGTTGAACGTTTTCATCGCACCCTCAAAGCAGCTTTGATGTCCTGCTGCAAGGATTGCAACTGGTTTACTCAGCTTCCCTGGGTCCTCCTTGGACTAAGGACCACTCCTAAAGACACCCTCGACGTCTCGGCAGCTGAAATGGTGTATGGCGACCCGTTGGTCGTCCCTGCCGAATTTTTTCCTTCTACAACCTCCTCCGACGATCTCTAGCGCATACGTCACGTCGTGGGAAAATTTACTCCGTGCCGTCAGACTTACAAGCCCCCAGCGAAGCATCACATACCAACGGACTTGCACTCTGCAACGCACGTCTTCCTGCGCAACGACACCAGCAAGCCACCACTAACGCCCCTTTACACGGGCCCTTTCCTTTTGATCCGACGCAGTCCGAAAGCATTCCTCCTAAACATTCGGGGCAAAGAAGACTGGGTCTCCATTGATCGTCTAAAACCTGCTTATCTTCTGCCAGATGACCTGCCTACAGTTCGCCTCTCTAGATCAGGGTGCCCTATTTAACATGTACAGTATGTCATTATTAGGGGGGGGGAGCCATGTACCAACCGTGTTTCACACAATTGTACATAATTCCTTTTGTATATATTATGCTTGTATCTTCGCTCTTCCCTCGCACTAAAACGAACATGAAAATTCATGTCTGGTTTTTCCTCTGTAATATTGTCTGTCTTGTAAACTTGTTATGTCCTGTTGCCTTGAGGTTTTGTATACAAGGAGAGTGTTCCACAATAATATAACTCAGTCGTTTCCAACCTGCCTTTGAGTTCACAGCCTTACTCGGCGCCGTCACAACTTATTCTAAAGACGCTAGAGAGAATGATTGATGAAACGCTGAGAGATGAACAAGCAGGATTTAGATAAGGTAGTTGCACTGACCAAATTTTCTTTTTAAAACATGTACAACAATGTATTGAATATAGGAATCCACTTTTGATGGCATTTGTGCACTGCCCAATTTTATGGAGTTCCTCTTAAATATATGATTTTGATTAAGTCTGTTCATGAGCATAGTAAGTGCAAAGTTAATGTTAGTGGAACCCTATCGAAGGAATTTCCAGTGAATAGTGGAGTACTCCAAGAGAATGTGTTGTCACCTACTGTATGTGGTTTATCCTCCTCATGGATTTTGTAATGCATAGAACAGTTGGAGATGGTGGAGAAGGATTGGATTGGATTGGTAATAGGAAATTAGCTGACCTAGAGTAGGCTTATTAGCAGAACACCACAGGATTTGCAATGCTTGCTTACCAGAATGCATGAAATATCACACAAGGTTGAGCTCAAGATAAATAGAAGAAAGACAGAGATGATGAGAACGGAATATGCAATGGAAGATGAAATATCATTGGAAGGAGAAAGGATTAATGAGGTAGAATCATTTAAATATTATGGAACTATGATCTCTAATACAGGGTCTTTCGGATTGGAGTTTAGTGAAAGATGGAAAAAAGCAAATTATACAAGGGCTAGGTTGAATAAAATTTGGAAATCAAATCGCCTGAATTTACACATAAAAATCAGACTATATATCAGTTTAGTGAGATCGGTATTACTGTATGGATATGAGTCACGGTATGGCAATGAAACAATATCCAACAGATTTTGTAGATTTGAGAACAAACCCTCAGAAGAATATTGGGAGTTAAATGGCAACACAGGATTAGAAAAGTGAATAAGATAATGGTGTGGGTAGATGGAGGTGGTTTGGTCATACTCTACGCACTCCCCAAGAGAGATTAGTTCACCAAACGTTTAGCTGGGCTCCACAAGGCACTAGAAGAGTTGGAATACTCAGTCCTACATGACTGAGGACTATGAAACGTGAAGATGATGAATGGAGAAGTATTGATTTAAAAGCCCAAGATAAAGACGACTGGCGAAATCTAACTGAGGCCCTTTGAGTCAATAGGTGTTGGAGGATATATATATATATATGTATATATATATATATATATATATATATATATATATATATATATATATATATATATATATATATATATATATATATGTGTGTGTGTGTGTGCATGTATGTATATATATATTTATCTATATGTGCATGTATATATATATATATATATATATATATATATATATATATATATATATATATATATATATATATATATATATATATAATGATAAATAGCAAATGAATCAGATAAGTAACACAAAATATGAAATGAGACTTATGTCAGCTTAATAGTCAGAAAAGTTTGAACTTCCGAAGTTCCTGAGATATACAAATCCAACATGGGTCACCCTTCACATCATTCATTCTTCAAGAGATAATTCATAAATGAAACCTTTGTGTACGGTAAAATTCTTACATCGTTTAGAGATTATACAAATAGATATTATGATATAAATGTACATCAGTATCTTATTTATAATGAATACATAATTCAAAAGAACCTCATAGAGAGATAGGAGGTCATTTTGAACTTGACAAGCTTGGCGGAAAAACAGGTCTATCTTTCCGCTAAGCTAAAGTGCCTCATGCGGGATTAGTCAAGGATAATCAGATTGGGATCGTAAAAGATCAGTGACCGTTAGTCCTCTCATCCGATGGCCTTCAAATTCACTGTTATAACCCCACCAACCTAATGGAAGCACGACAGTTCCAGACTTCCAGACAGTATCAACCTCACCATTGAGGGGTTGGAGAAGACATAAGGGTCTCGGAAGCTCGCAGCTATTACCTGGACCTCCCTGGTTCTTGGTTGTTGGAGAGGTGTTTTGGGCTCTGATCACATTGCCCTGCCACTTACATCTGCCACTCATGACTGAATTTAAAATTCTAAAGAGATGCGTAATGCATTAGGTTCGATCTGTTTGTTTGCTTGTTTGTTTACGTCTGGATTTATTAAGAAATTAGTTCAAATGAGTCTTCTGAATTTGGGAAAGGTTTGGGGCCTCGAACAGATCTTTATTTTTTTTTCTTTTTTTTTCATCTTAAAACCACCGCATGTTATCCTATTATGAATCTCTCTCCCCACTAATCTTTGTCTACGGGGACTTGATTTGGGAGCTTTTGGCCTAAATTGTTTGGGTTGTCTTATGAGAGAGAGAGAGAGAGAGAGAGAGAGAGAGAGAGAGAGAGAGAGAGAGAGAGAGAGAGAGAGAGAGAGTTAAACTCAAAATTTTTTTTCACTGGATCAGTTTGTCTCTTTAATTATCATTGATTTCTTATCAGTAATAATAGCAACAACAGCAACAACAATAATGAAACTAATAATAACACTAATAATACCTTGGCCAGCCATGACCACTCAAAAAAAAAAAAAAAAACAAGAAATAAAGACAAGGAAAAATACAAGAGACCTCATGGTGGTCGAGACCTGTCGTGGAAAGGCAAGGTTAGAACTTTGCGAGAACTTTTATATACCTTTTTTCGTGAAACAAAGATTTAATCAATAACTTTATTCATTAATTTTTACATAATTTGTTTCCTTATTTCCTTTCTTCACACGGATATTTTTCCTGTTGGAGCCCTTGATGTTATAGATTCCTGCTTTCCCAACTAGGGTTGTATCTTATCTAGTGATAATAATAATGATAAATAATAATAATGGTAATGATAATGATAAGGATAATGATAATGATAATACCTTCAGTAATGCAGTATAAATCCTATAAATTTTACATTATTGTATTTAAAGCTGACAGGATTCTCATAAGAATTTAAGTATTTTGCCTGATATACCTGGGTTAGATTCCTGAGTGGCCCACTTGGCGATTCCAGTATTTCAATGTTTGATTCCCTTTTAGCCCTAATTGGTGATGTCAGAAACCCCACGTTTGAAATTTCTGGATTATTTTCACAGAACTCTGTACTACCTAGAGGTTTATCCTTACCCTGCCCAATGAACAATCACATGAGATACAAATACACACACACACACATATACACACACATTATAGTTGGGTAAAATGGTATGTTGATATTTTTCAGGAACAGAAAAGATCAAGAATGAAAAATAATGTTTTTTGAATAATGAGTTAGTGGCGAGCAAGGTTTAGAGAACATGGAGAGATGGCTGTCTTTCGAATGCAACAGTTTATTTCAAAGAAAGTGATGGAAATTTTGGCAGGTATGGAGCTCCTGAAGTAAACGAGAAAGGAAAGAGTTTATAGAAATGTGTTTTGAAACAGTCGTGTTGTGGAAAATATAGGGTTTCCAAAGAAAATGTCTAATTATACTTGATTAACAGAAAAGGGTTAGGAAAAGTGTTTTCTAGATCTGTGTTATTATAGAACAGTTTGACCAATTATTTGATGAATTAACAGTGAAAATATGAATGAGTAGAGGTGTATCTGATCATTAACTTGAAAGCATCAGCTATAATAGTGGCCACTTAACAACAAATTGAAAAGACTCCTACCTCTAGCAGAAGAGATAGACCCATCCAATTCTCATGCAAAGAAACTGCTAGATACATTTAGAAGGATGCAAATGAAAAATGAGGTCCACAAAACCAAGGGACAACAAAAGCACGAAGGCTACAGCACTCCTGCCCCTTGGGCTCAGGACCCCATCAAATACAACTTTACCATCCTACCAGCAGCTAGCAAAGCCCTCTGTACACCAGAGCAACTTACTGAAGCTGCAAAGAGTGCAATCAACAACACACCTGCACCCAACATCTACTATACAGATGGATCAGTAGACCGCAATATCCCTGCAGCTGCTGATGCAGTCGTCTCCCCATCTGGATATAGAGAAAATTGGAAGCTTTCTAACCATGCCTCTACACTACAAACTGAGCTTGTGGCTATTGCAAAAGCCGTAGAACACTCAGCCAACCTACAGCATGGAAACGCAACGATCCATACAGATTCCAGAGGAGCCATCCTGGCTCTCAAAAACAAGGAACCAACAGAGAATGTTTATCTCATAACAGCAATCCAATTCCTAGCCTTAGATCACAAAAACAACAACAAACAAGTGACTCTGAATTGGATTCCAAGTCATACCGACATTGCTGGCAATGATGAGGCCGACCACTTAGCAAAATCGGCCTTAATGTGCCAGACAATAAGTATTACTGTGCAACCCTCACTCAAAACCATCCAGAATCAAATGGCAGCCTACTGCAACATCCAAAGGACTAGCGAAGTAAGGCGAGCCTTCTTGGATGGATCAAGATCTGCAAAGTGGTATATTGAAGCTACAGACATACTACCACACCCAATTGCAAGGAAAACACCACGCCAGGACGCTGTCATCATCTGTAGACTGCGACTGGGATATCTATGCTGCAGGCAAATCATCTTAGACAACGATGCAGACCCAGCAACACAGCACAGACCAATAAGACCGCGCAATTACTGTAATCTAGATTCATAAGAACAGCTACAGCACTACCTACAGCACTGTCAAGAAACTAGCCTACTTCGACAGGATCTCAACCCAAACAATCCTGCAACTGCAACAGCAATTGTCAAACACATAATTGCAAATGTTGATTCCCTCTCAGCCTTTCTCCGCAGCTACCCTCCACCTAGATAACGTAACAACTGCACCAGTTTGCCATCTTAAAAACCCTTTCAACTTCTCTGCTGAGATCAGAACGATCATTGGCGGCTGAGGGCAATAACTTGTATTCCTTATAAGGAGACAGTTTTGCGCTCCTGTCCTTCCTCTCAACAATGGGAGGGAGTGCAGAGCCGTTGGTGGTTTTTCTGGTTTTCAACACCTCTTCCACTTGCAATCTCTCTTTTCAGTTCAGGTATCCCCTCTATCCATTAATACCCATAATGTCTCAAATAATCACTATTACAAGTATATCTTTATTTTTATTTTTTGTTCTATTTTTACAGGTACCGGAATGTTTTATTCCACCCTTTTCCTACCACTCAAGCAGCTACTTTTCTCTTCTCTTCAGCTCTCTCTTGCATAGCTGAAATCTCACACTATACCTCTGACTAATACCTTAAGCTTAAACCACTATGAAGTTTTTTACTTCACCTATACCAATATCTCCAACTAAAACTCCTCAACTCCTTCCCGAGCCCTCCTACTTATCGGGACTTATTACTATAACTCTTTTTCTCTAACTATAGACTGGAGCCAGTGGGCTCTTGGGAAGGATATCCCCTTCCTACAGTCACCTTCTTCACTCTTCAAACAGGCTTAATATTGCCTGTTAACATCCTCAACCCAAAACCTAACCCAATATCCTAAAAATAAAAGTTGCAGAATGACCCCCACCCCAATTACCTATCCCCCAATAAATCCTACCAAAACACCTACGGGCTGCAAGATTGCAAGAGCCCGTGTCTGGCCAAAAGGGCCAGGCAATCTTCAACAACAACAACAAGAATAGATGGCTTTGAAAGCAATGTATAACAGGGGGTGAAAGACCTGTTAGAAAAGAAGATAAAGAATGAATGTGGCAGTGAACTAGGATGCTCTTTTCTTGATTCATCTATTTTTTGTTTTTGTTTTCTTTTGGAGACAGTTCAATATACAATATTTGAGGTGTAAAATGTGCCGAAATGTTTCTGTGTGTGTGACACAGGTTACGGAACGTCCCCAATCAATAGACGCCAAGGTTACCTACGCTATATACTTAACCTGAAAGCATAGTAATTAGAAACACCTGTTTCATACGGCACAAAAAGAAAAAAAAAATGAAATGAATAACATTAGAATTGAAGGTGATCCAGATACAATGAACCTCACATTTTAACAGAAAATCTCTCTCTCTCTCTCTCTCGGTGACTCAGTAGAGTCATGTGAGGAAAGGTCATCGGCCCCACAGGAGGAGGAGGAGGGAGAAGGGAGGAGGAGAAGAAGGAGGGAGACGGGAGGAGGAGGAGGAGGAAGAAGAGGAGGAGGGAGAGGTGGAGGAGGAGGAGGAAAAGCCGTTTCGAGAGCTGAGGAACTTTTAAGCCTAACAGATCTTCGCTGAATAATATCATAATATCAAGGACATTACTCTTCTGTCCTTTTTTTTTATTTTTTATTTTTTTATTTATCGATTAAGAGGATGCAGGTGTTCATGACAGGACAAGTGTTTATAGATGGAGGTTTCCCAGATATATTGAATACACACACATCAATTTTTTTGGGCCCGGGTTCGATTCCCCGGCCGACCAGAAGCTATTATCTTTGAGTTGATTCCCCCGTGGATCCCGAGGTAAAGAAAGTGCAAAATTTATCTCACACACACGTAATATATATATATATATATATATATATATATATATATATATATATATATATATATATATATATATATATATATATATATATCTTCACACCTATATGTGCTTTGTATACATACACACATACGTAAGCTACATATACTGTACAACGCTTCCCGAGCACATTTCAGCTCTGGTACCCTGATATGAGAACTCGAATGCTGGTATAAATGACAGAGTACATTTAATTTTCATCATTTGTTGTCATGAAATATGAAAGTAATGAAAATCCTAATTGAGTGAAAAAGTATTATTATTATTATTATTATTATTATTATTATTATTATTATTATTATTATTATTAGCAAAGCTACAGCCCTAGTTGGAAAAGCCAGATGTTTTAAGCCCAGGAACTCCAACAGGGGAAAATAGCCTAGTGAGGAAAGGAAATATGGGAAAGAAAATATAAGAGAGGTAACGAATAATGAATACAAAATATCTTAGGACCAGTAACAACATTAGAATACATCTGTCATATATATAAACAATTAAAAGAGACAAATGTCAGCCATTCAACATAAAAGCATTCGATGCAAGTTTGAAATTTTGTAGTTCTTAGTGATTATTATAATGCTTGAAATGGCTTTGATAAATATAGCCTGGTAGAAACCGATTAAGTGTTTGTTTTTCCATAGAAGATTTTTTTATGAAATATTCTGAAAATATGGACGTAAGAAAAATATTATGCCAGTTTTCGATAAAGGATTTAGAGTGATTAGACTGAACCCTATTACTTATGTCGTGATAATTAACACGAATTTGATGCAAAAGATGTTCGCTGAGATGACACCATGTGTGTTCCATTCCAAATATTAAATGTTTGGGAAAAATTAACAATGTTAATCTTACTCATTTTAACTAAAGTGTATAGCCATCAAACTACTTAAAACATCCTTCCCCAAATACACGTGATACTTATACCAAGACCTATCTGTAGGTCTTGCACTTATACACATACAGTACAGACTTACACACGCACACGCACACACACACATATATATGTATATATATATATATATATATATATATATATATATATATATATATATATATATGTTATAACTAGCGAATTACGTAAATTCCCGAGGTCCCAAACTCACCTGCTTTATATTACATAATTTAAGACACAATAGAAAAACCTCCGAGCTCTGAGAATAATACGCAACTCTCAGACAATAATGTATATGAGCAATGAAAATCTAAAAGGTCTCTTTACTTTACACTCAAAACAAAACTGGGTGATTACCTTACTTTTAATGGGAACTTCTTAAATCAACCTCTTACTTTAGTTCTTATTCAGGGGATATGAACAAAGCACTGAGAAAAATATTGGTGATCGAAATAATACACACTTTACAAAAATTATTATATTCTTTAAAAAGATAACAATTCAAAATCAATACCAAAGTTAAATCACTCAAAATACTAAACCTGAACTAAACCTTAGACTAAGACAAAAATGAAAGACATTTAAAAAATCATGCAATCACTTGTTTCACAGGAGGTAAATTTATAAGAATATTTGATTTTGCCAAGTGATGAAAAAAAGTTGAAACTTTAACACTGCAGAAAATAAATAAAATTTACACTTGCATATACTTAACTGTTACTCTTATGTCCTTAGGCTCACACAAGGTTACCGAACGGTATTCTAAAATAAGTACACTTCATTGTTTAACCTAATCTCACAGGACCAGTTACCAAAAGTTATACTATAAAATGTACTTACATTAACACAATTCACTTTTAATTAATCACCCAACAATATCACCAACGTTTGAACAACACTATACATGGTATACAAGGAGAGAAATCACTATTCATGTTTAAGAGGAAAATACTATTCACGTATGAGAGAATAGTAGTGGCTGGAGAGAGGGCTGGTGGACCTTGGATCTTTCAAAGGGATAGGCTGGATCTCTTCTGTCATCTATGTATTGCTAGGTCCTATATATTCTCATGAAGCTGGTGTAGTGTGGAGTAAAATTTTTATTCATATATTTCATTAGTGTATTAAAGAGGTATATAGCCAGCTCCTAGCGTGATTGATTGATTGATTTAAAGTTTTCAGGCATCCTGACATCTGAGGACATTGACGCCGGCTCCTAAGGTGAGCTACTCTCTTGTATGTTTAAGTAATTGTATGTAAATTGCATTAGACTTTCGTCATTCGTTTCGTTGTATTTTTCATTCATCAGTATCTGTAAATTTACGTTATTTTTGAGGATTTAACCTTTTATTTTATGTATTTTGTTACAAAGTCTTATGCAATCTCGAATAAGTGTGCTGTACGAACTTTACGAGGTATGAACGAGGGCTTATGTAATTCTTTTATGTTTATATGAGGTATTGCGTCATGTTTGTGAGAGATTACGCAATTCTTATATTTTCCACATGTTTAGAATGTTCTTGAAAAAACTATAGTTAATTTTATCTTTTTTTTATTGCTTCAAAGACGGAGGTGGGTGGAGTTAACTGAGACTCTCGAGTTGCCTCGCTTGTGCGTTGGTATGCATCTGATATATAATTGATGGCAACTTTGACGCCGCTAAGCACTGCCCCCAAGCTTCTAGACCCCCTAGAATGATCTAGAATAATTAAGTCAATATATATGTGCCCCTAGGAATGCATAGGAACAGAAGAGATCCAGCCTATCCCTTTGTAAGAAGCAAAGTTCTCCTCTCTCTCACAAATGCCTCTAATGTGTGTCCTCTCGAAAGTGAATGAGTTTTTTACCCAACATATATCGTGTGTAGTGTATTCAAACATTAATGAAACTTTGAAAATGATTTCAAATCTATTATCTTATTGTACATGCTGGTATTATATAAATTTTTGTAATTGGCCCTGTGAGTTTAGGTTATAACAGTGAAGTGTACTTATATTGTTATCTGTTCGGAACCCTCATGTGAGCTAAAAACACTTAAGTTTATCAGTTACTAGTATGTAAATTTCAATAAGAGTTTAATCATTAGTGTTTCATTAATTATCAAGATTAAATATTTGTGTAAAATATAATTTCAAGTGAAACAAGTGATTATATAATTTTCAGTGTAATATTTTTTGTTTTGTTTTAGTCTAAGGTTTCGTTCAGATATAATATTTCGAGAGATTCATTTTGATGATAATTTTGGGTATTGATGTTATAGATTTTTAATGAATATATTTATTTTTGTGTTTCTTACAGAGCTCTCTCGTATACTTGTTTAAGAATAGAAGTAAGAGGTTGTTTTGAATAGCTCTTAATAACAATTATCCAGTTTTGGTTTGAGTGTACTTAGAAGACCTTTAGATAGTCTGTGCTTTTATATATTGCTTGGGTGATATTCAAGTGTAACAGATTTATGTGCAATTTGCCTGCCAAAATATATGATAATATATTAACTTAATTCACTCTAGAAATTTCAAGTAAATCATTCTCGTAGCGTGGCGGCATTGCCCTAACGGCGAAAGGTTGTCAACTTAGTAATTTGAAGAAGGGGTACTAACGTTGCTTGTGAGGCAACTTGCTCTCAGCTAACTCCCCCCACCTTCTCTCGTAAAATTAAAAAAAGAAAATTTGTAGTCTAGAATTTTCATGTCTCTTCCAACCCCGTGGAAATATGATACAATCCCTAGTATGTGTCATCCAGCATAAATTTTAGAAGGAATACATAGGACTGGGTAACAAAATCATGGGAAATGAAACTTTAATACTTTAAAATAACGTAAATTTACAAATACGGAAATGAATGAATATACAGTTAAAAGAGTGAAGAAAGTCTTTTGTAATTTACATACAATACTTCATCATACGTAATTGGAAATCACCTTACAAGTTAGCTATACATCTCTTAATTGCACAAATAAAATATTCTACTTTTATGAAGACCAATACCAGCTTAGTAAGAACATATATACACACACACACACATATATATATATATATATATATATATATATATATATATATATATATATATATATATATATACTCACACACATATATACATATATATACACATGCATTTACACATACATATACACACACATATATACAGTATATACATACATATGTAATAGTTAAAATAGTTAATATTACATGTTTAAAACACATGACGTAATATGTCATGTTGGATGAAGGTGCTAGCCGTGGGACTTGCTGTAGTCATTCAAATCATAAACAGGACGTACAATGCAGCCTCGACAATGTGACATTTTTCTTAACTGTCAACACCATGCCTCAGCGTGTGAAAGTTTGTGACGTCACCGGATGCAGGTGTCTTCCGAGATTGTGACGAAACTTATATAAACTAAGCATAAGATATCTGTGATATCGATAAGTTAGTTCAGTTCATATCTATACTTCACCAGCATTGGTCATCTGACCAACCCAGCTCCCTCCAGTGATGGAGATGTTTAACTCTGTTGTTTTTAGAGAATAAATACTTTTAAAGCTAATAAGATGTATTCTGTTATCCAGTTATACACATCTGAAACAACACATACTCAATGTGTGCTTATAAAAGTAGCACACCAATAAATGGTGGCAGCGGTTAAACTCTAAGAGTTAGAGAAAGATCTTCAAGACTTCAAAATAAAAGCTGTAAAACTAGAGAAAGATCTTCAAGACTTCAAAATAAAAGCTGTAAAACCAGAGAAAGATCTTCAAGACTTCAAAATAAAAGCTGTAAAACCAGAGAAAGATCTTCAAGAACTCAACATTATCTACATGAATCTACAATTTTGACTAAGTATTATAGTCCATCGGAATAGTTAACATTAACAAATGTTATGAATACAAACTGAATCTTCAATCAACATCCTAGGAAACCCAAGGACTGGCGTTCAACAATTGCAAAACATACCCAGGAAGCACTACATTCAACAAGAAACTCGAACGATACATCGCTAACAAAACATCAAGAGAGAGAGAGAGGACGTGTCGACATCACACAGACCCATATATAAGCTAAGTACAAATTTTTGAATTCATTCCAGTTTGGGCAGTGAAGTGTAGTTATCACGAGTCGTTAGTCGATTATTACTGGGGTGAGTGAATTGCTAATCTTTTGTTAAAGGAAACTGTGTTTAACTCCGAATTCTCATCTAGAATTTTTCTCTCTTTGTGCTAATTCCTTTTTCTTTCAGAAATTCTCGGGAAATGTTTTGGGATTAGTAACATTGTTTGGGGAATTTTGTTATACATATGCGTTTACGCAGTGGACGTCTGTACTCATATAGATATTTTGATAGAATTGCAAGGTGTCGAAGAGATAGGAAAAAAAAATACAGCAGTCATGACTCCCCCTGTGAGCCCTTCCCCTGGACCTAGTGGTGTAGGCCAGACTAATCCTCCTCCAATTGTGACGCTTGTAAATGCCAGGTCAGCAATCCTTCCTTTTCAGGGTCGGGTCAACGGGTTCTTGCCACAAAATGTGGAGTCATGGATTTCATCCGTCGATGCCCATTTAAATGCCAAACAAATCGTAGACCCTTTTGTACAATTACAAGAAGCTAAAAGTTTTATAGATTTTTCTAAGGGGGATGCGAGTGCGTATTTAAGAGGTGTTTCATTTCAAGAAGCAGTTACCTGGGATGATTTCAAAGTTAGGTTACGCGCGAGCTATGGGGGTGAGGAAGCCTTAGATGTAGTATTAACGTTACGAAATACACTTAATCAAGCCACTATAAATCGGCTTAATGTTATTGAGAGAGCAGCTCTCATAGCTGATAGGCTTAACGAATATCAGGACATTTTAGGTCATTCCACTTGGGTTACTAACGATAACATCTCCGTGAAAGATTTTTTACGATTAATGTATTTAACTTGCATGACACTTATGTTGCCTGAAGCTTTAGTGCGGTGTTTTGATAAGAAGTTAACGCCTGCAAGTACGGAATTGGATGTCTATAAACCGATAAAGAAACACATGTCCAAGTGTCCAGATCTCGATCCCGTGTTAACTCAAGTTTTTGCAAAGAATGAAACAAAGCCACAAACAGTGAACGTAGTTAGCAGTCCAGTAGCGGGAATGACGTGTTATAACTGCAAACGTCAAGGTCACTTAAGCGCAGACTGCAGAACGAAATTTTGCTCGATTCACAACACTGCAACACATTCATATAGTCAATGTTACTCGCGTAAGACACAACAATATCCCAGAAATACGCAGTCAATTCCACAGTCAGTTCCATATGGAAATAAAAAGAAAAATCCTCATTTTAACAATAAGAAGAAACAACCAAATGTCAATGCAGTTCAGAGTCCAAAACAAACAAACACTTCTTCAAATATCGCTGAGCCTGGGTCGTCAAACCAGACCTCGCAAGGTCAGACTAATTTTCAGAATGTGCAGAGCAAAGCAAATACCACATAATTAACTCTAGAGGGGAAGAGAGTGATGTTGGGTCAAGGTCATTCATGTCGACATCAATAGTATTGAATAATCAATTTAATGTTTTATCAGATAATCGTGAGACAATAGATTTTCCTATGAAACACACGGCCGAATTAAGTAAAACAGTGCATGCTCCCGTAGATTTGCAACGAATTCATACAATAATAAGCCAAAATGAGTTACGGCCAACCTTATATGCTGTAAATTTAGAACACAAATCCTTTACGTTATTTTTTGATTCTGGTAGTCCACGTAATATCATGGATTTGAAGACACATCATTTGTTGTTTTCGAACTTTCCGATTGAAAAATCCGGAATTAGACTTTCGGGTATAGGAAATAATGAATTAAATGTCATAGGCATAACTCATGTTCAGTTCAGAGTCGGTAATCGCACGTTTGCCGATACATTTGTTGTTGTAAAAAACATTAATATGTATCCAGCTGTAATTATAGGATACCCATCTATGGGAAATCAAAACATTATCTTAGCCCCTGCCAAGCACGGCGTGTATATCAAAGGGAAATTCTAATACCTTAAAATCAGTTTTGGATAAAAAGGAGACGACAAATGTAACCGTAACGTACGTTGAAGAACCAATAACTTGTCTCACTAATAAAAAAATAATATACGCGACCCAGCAGAATTCTCGTTCACCCGTAATATCATCTTGCACGCAATCTATCGAACCAAACGTACCTTCGAATTTAATAGTGCAAATAAAGAAAACATTACCGGGATCTGAAATATTAATCCTTTCCGATACTTTGAAAACTAACGGATTGTCTGTCACACAAGCTATTTATACAGTAGGCTCACATCAACAATGTAATATTGAAGTCTGTAATCATTTAAATAACAAAAATCAACATATCTTGGATGTAGAAGTTTATAAACATCGTATTCTTACTGTTGCTGAAATCAATCACTCTCAATCAGTTGCGGATGAATCCCTTTTGCGATCTATTAAAAATAAAATCAATAAGGACATTCAAGACGAAGAAATTCAGCAGAAAATTTTTGAACTTTTAACTAAACATCATGATGTTTTTTCCACTACGGATGGACCCTTAGGAAAAACAGATGTGATCGAGCATCAAATAAGGTTAAAGGACAAGCAGAAAATTATCTATGTACCCTCGTACAGACTCCCTATGAAATTCCAGAATGAAATAAATGATGAAGTAGGTAAAATGCTAGAAGAAGGAGTCATTACGAAATCAAACAGCCCTTATAATTTTCCTTTAATAGTTGTACCGAAAAAAGATCGAACATGGCGTATCTGCGTCGATTTTCGTCGTCTAAACGAGGAAACGATCCCTGATCGATTCCCAGTGCCATGTACTGACGATATTTTGTCTTTGTTAGGTCAGAATAAATATTTTACCAGTTTGGACTTACTTAAAGGCTTTCACCAGATATCATTAGAAGAAGATAGTATCCCATACACAGCCTTCAGCACACCCAGGGGACATTATGAATTTTTAAGGATGCCTTTTGGTTTACGTTGTGCTTCTATAACATTTATAAGAATGATTAACATAGTGTTTGGAGACTTGTTAGGGGATATATTGCATGCCTATATGGATGATCTTGTAATCTTTTCCAACACCTTAGAAGAACATCTACGTAAGTTAGAACTAGTACTACAGAGATTAAGACAACATAACTTAAGGGTAAAGATTAGTAAGTGTGAATTTTTCAAAACAGAATTAATATATTTGGGTTTCATGGTGTCAAGCCAAGGTCTTAAAGTAGTCCATGATAAGGTGTCGGCTATACGTAATTTTCCCATACCTACTAATGTCAAGGGAATACAGCAATTTCTGGGTTGTAGTGGATATTACAGGCGTTTTATACGCAACTATTCAATAATAGCCGCTCCTTTAACTGATCTTACGAAGAAAGGCGTCGATTTCATATGGTCTGAGCAACATCAACAGGCGTTTAATACTTTGAAAGATGAACTGTGTAGTTCTCCTATCTTAAAATTTCCTGACTTCGGTAAGGAATTCTTCATTGCAACAGACGCCTCAGACTTAGGAGTAGGAGGGGTATTGCTTCAGCAATATGATAAACAATTTTTCCCGATAGCTTTCTATTCTCGAAAATTGAGAACTTCCGAAAGTAAGTATGCAGTAATAGACAAGGAAGGGCTAGCTATTGTTAATTCACTAGTGCATTTTAAGTTCATAATTTACGGTTATCCCGTTAAGGTTCTTACTGACCATAAACCACTAACAGAGTTCTTTAAAGGCTTCAACCACAGCCCTAAACGAAGACGGTGGCATTTGATCATTCAAGATTTTGGCGCAAGAATCGGGTATTTACCTGGGAAAGCAAATATCATTGCGAATGCATTATCACGCAACCCCGTGTCATCTTGTACGGAGCCTTTAGCTGAATTAATAGATATATCAACATCCATGCCTATTGTAAAAACAATATCTGAACAAGAAGATTTAGGCTGGAGCGCTGAATTGTTACAGACTGAGCAAAGAAAAGATCAGAAAATAGAAACAATTATGAATGCTTTGAAAGGCAATCATAAGGAAAAGGAATATATAAAGTATAAGCAGCAGAATTATATAATCAAAGATAATATTGTGTAGGACTGTGACAAGGAAAACCCGCAATACACCACATGTAACTAACGACCAGGTAGTAGTACCAATCTCACTTATTTCCACTGTCCTGAATTGGTTGCATTCAAATCCATTACATGGACACCCGGGGTTCTCATTAATGTCACAGAAAGCCAAATCATTGTTTTATTGGCATACAATGCTTACAGATATAAAAAGACACATAGCTAATTGTCGCACATGTCAGGAAAACAAAGGGCATACGAAAACACCTGTCAGCCTAGGAGCTTATCCTGTGCCCAATCAACCCTTTGAAAGAATACATTTAGATTTGTTAACAGGATTTTACGAGTCAGACAGAGGAAATAAGCACCTCTTAGTAATTATAGATGCTTTAACTCGATATACAGAACTAATAGCGCTTAAAACTAATGTAATGACAGAAATGCTTCATTTACCTGAATGGTACTTCCATTTACGGTTTTTAGACTTAATAAACGAATTGGTTTTCATCTCATCAAAATGTTATGTTAGCCACACGTAGTTGAGTTGGTGTAGGATCGAGTGTGCATACGCCGAGGTAGAGAGGCGTAACAAAGGAGTAGTTGTGTCTATGGTCGAGAGTTTGTGATTGAGTGCCAAGGTAAACAGAGGCGTCGTTGTGTGAGCCTCGAGCGTAGCTGCGCTAGGTAAGCTCAGAACGCACTCTTTGAGCCGACAACGACCAGTGTAGAGGGGAAATGTTGCTCCCCCGTATTATTATGTGAAATTCTTACCTTCTCCCTTGTAAAAGGTATGCACTTGTTCTTGTTATCATGTATGTGTTGTAATAACACTTGACATTGTCTGTTGTGGTTATCTTTTTCTTCAAATGTATCAAATAAAGTACAATAAGTTGCCAGTATTGAAACTGCTTTATGCTGTGCTTGCATGTGGTTGGAACTGTGCCACCAACCGTAAGTTAAGATTTGTAATGTTATTCTCAGATTTACCAAGTTAGTCTTTGAGTTGCCAGGCTAACTGTGCAGTGTAACCAGTAGGTTAGGTATGAGTACAGTGTAGCCTAGGCTACAAAGTGTCTGTTGTTTGACATAGGATCGCTGTCCTAAATGAAGACTTTGTATTACAGGGTACCAGTTTGGAGTACCGAGCATGTACTAAGCTTTTGTAAGAATAAAAAGACCCCCGGGAACCAGCCTTTCCCTCAACCTCCACTGCAAATGAAGATCCGTCGTTCTCCATAGCAAGAGTCAAGTTACCTTAAGCCTAGGCTTAGAGTATTAGCCTATACCTGTGATGTACCCGTTATTAGCCTATGTCAAGGCTTGGTTTGTTATAGATAGGCTAGCCAGGGGTAAGTCGATTGTCCAAAATTGAATGGTGCCTCCGAACTTAGGTAGGGACAATTGACGAAGGTAAGAGTTAGTGAAAAGTCATGTGTGAAACGGCATGACATATGGTGACAGCGGTGTAGGATGTATTTATCTTATATAGATTAATATATCCATCCCTACGTCCTAAAGTAGCCACGAAACCATTAGGACTATTTATTTTTATATATTTATATGATAGCCTAACCTAGGGTGATTAGGTCTATATCATCCTAGCCTAAGGTACTGTACTACTAGTGTATTTATTTTTATTGCATCGTGTGCTGACTATTTTGCTGGTGTTTCTGTATAACATGGCTCGGAAAATGGAAGGTGAGGTTGAAACAGAAGATTTATATGATAATCTTTTGTCTGCCATGGATAACCAAAGTAGTCAAATGCAACAAGTGTGCGAACAACTTATTGACATGAAAAGAGAAATATCTAGTTTGTCAAATGCTTTACCTGTCACTTCCACTCCATTCAATTCTAACAGAGCTGACACATCTGACATTAACCCATTTGTTACAGTAGACAGAGCGGACATAACGCCAACATCAGTATTGACACATAATTTGCCAATTAGTACACAGCCTGTAGGGCCTAATGATCCAGTTCAGGGTAGTAACACCATTAATAACCCAGTTATTCGGGTAGGTAATGTGCATGACCCTATTGGTAATCAGTCTAAGGGATTTTGCTTAAAACCCAAGGATATTTTGATGTTGAAATTGTCAGATTTGCAAGGTATTGGAACTGATAATAGACTGGCTAGGTTTTTCTGTCAAGTAGAGTTCTGTGTTTCTGCAGATATGGATAGGATCCAAGTAGCACTTACCAGAGTAGATCAAGAAATTGCAACGCTATTAACGGCTGAAATGGCCAAAAGGGGAAATACCATATCTTGGAGTCAAATTAAGGACTTTCTGAATCACCAATTTGCCTGTTCAGTTAATATTACCCAGTCTTGGCAAGAAATAGAGATGGAACGGTACAGTGTAGATGAAGCCCCCAGAACATTTGTTAACAGAATGAAATGTAGATTATCTGCCTTTGCATTGAAATTCCCTAAGGATACCTTGCCAAAAGCTGACAATCTTGTGAAAAGGAAGTTGTATAGTGGACTTGACGGTAAATCCCAAGAACGACTCGTTGACTTCCTTGATGATGGGATACCTTTGGAAAGATTCATTGAACTAGTTGAGTATGAGTATCATTTAGCGATAATAAGTGGAACCGTTACCCAACGTAGAGTTTTACCTGTTCATAATTCTAATTCCCTTTCAAAACCTGCAGTAAATAGTAGTGCACAAACCACATCAAAATTGGAGGATCTAGAGAAGCAGATTAGTGAGTTGTCCAACCAATTAAAAAGATTAGGTAAGAAAAAGGGAAACAATCAGTATTGTGCTTACTGTAAGGTTAGGGATCACAAGCTTTCTGAATGTCCACATAATCCTCCGAGAGGTGTTTGTTTTGATTGCCACAGACCTGGTTGTAAAAGAGGTTCAGCACAGTGCCCAGGTCCTGTCCGAAATGAGTGACTAACGGCCAGTCACAGGTCTCCTTCTATCAATTTGATGATAAATCATGTAATGTGCCATGCCTTAATTGACACTGGTAGTGAAGTATGTGTAGCACAGAAGAGGCTTATAGAAAGTTTAGGTTTACATTGTAATCAAATGAGGAATATCCCACAACTTACTGGAGTAACTCAGCATGTTCTCCCTGTTCTTGGTACGGTGTATTTGGACGTTCATATTGGTTCCAGGGTGATTACCCATTTATTTTCTGTAGTGCCAGATGGTTATTTGGACACAGACCTATTGTTAGGAGCAGATTTGATTAGGTCCGCACCGATGACATGGGATGATGCAAAGAAAATAATTGTTTGGGATAGATTTATTTATCCGGTAAGGTATTTGAGACCCAGACCATCTAACAAAAGGGTCAGGCAGATTACGGTACTTCAACCTAATAAACCTCAGGAAGCTCAGGTTAGACTTAGAAAGAAACTTATTCTACCCCAGTTTACTGCTGGTATTTACCCATTAGCTGTAGATGAACCTCCTAACACATTGTTAGAATTTGTACCTGAAGTTAAAGTGTGTCAAACCCAATCTGTGTTGTGCCTTAAGGTTAATGATGCTCAGGAAGTGTTATTACCATTGGTAAATAATACGAAAGCTAGGATGACGATGAAGGTTGGAACGTTAGTAGGTTGTTATAGGATAATCAGTGAAGATGATATTGACCAGCCAGATCCAAAGTGCCGGAAAACTAGAATTCAGAATGATTTAGTTCCTCCAGGTGTTGACGTTAGCATCCAATCAGGCAATACTAGAGAAGAAAAGATTAAATATTTGTATTCTCAACAAGATAATTCCCATCTTAATGCTGATCAACAGGCAGAATTAAGTGACATTTTAGTTGCAAATCACTCCATATTCATTCTTGAAGAAAAAGAATTGGGAAAGTTTAAAGATGTTCAAGCTCATATTGCAGTAAGTGATCCACATCCAGTTAGATCTCCCATGTATCGATACCCAGAAAAGGCCAAAACCCTTATTTCCACCATGTTAGAGGATATGGAAGAAAGAGGGATAATAGAACCATCTAATGCAGCATGGTTAAGCCCAATTGTTCTTGTAAGGAAACCCGATCACACTCAAAGGATGTGCCTCGATTACCGTAAAGTCAACGCACACCTCCAGGTTGATATTCACCCTTTACCTAGATTAGAGGAAATGGTAGATACAGCTGCAGGAAACCATTATTATGCTTCTCTAGATATGAAAGATGCATATTATCAAGTGGAATTAGATAAAGAGAGCAGGGATTTAACAACTTTTAGTGATGGAGTTTCACTGTATAGATTTAAACGCCTTCCTTTTGGATTAAGTTGCAGTCCAGCTATATTTTCACGTATCATGTCTAATATCTTGGCTCCTCTTATTAAGAAAGGGTGGGTTAAGAATTACTTAGATGATATAGTTGTTTGGGCTCCCAGTTTTCCCATCTTGTTAAAAAGGTTAGAGCAACTATTCAAACTTTTCAGTGACAAAGGAGTGAAGCTAAACCTAAAGAAATGTCAGATAGGCCAAAGGGAAATAAAGTTTTTAGGTCATATAATCTCCAAGGACGGTTGTAGACCATGTCCAGACAATATCAGTGCAATCAAAGGCATGAAACCACCTACCAATGTTAAGCAAACTAGGAGATTTCTGGGAATGTGTGGGTTTTACAGGAAACACATTAAGGATTATGCTAAAATAGCTGTTCCCATGACTAATCTCTTAAGAGAGAAAGAACCCTTCTTGTGGACAAAGAATTGTCAGTCCAGCTTTGAACAAATGAAACAAGCATTAGTCACTGCTCCAGTGTTAGTAAAGGCTCAAATGACTAAACCCTTTGAATTATTTACTGATATGTAGGTGCGGTTTTGATGCAGAGACAAGAGGATCAGTTGAAACCTGTTGGATATTTCTCTAAGAAACTGAAGCCAGTTGAGCAGCGCTACAGTACCACTGACAGAGAAGCACTTGCTATTGTCTTAGCATGTCGTAGGTTTCATCATTTTCTTTGGGGTGTTCCATTTACCATTCACACAGATCATCAGCCTCTAGTATCAGTGTTCAAGAGAAAGACTAAATCACCTAGAATGAGCCGGTGGGTAATTGAAATGCAGGATTACCGGTTCAAGGTAGAATATCGGCCAGGTAAAAATAATCAGGTGGCAGATCAACTAAGCAGACCAGTTAGAGCAGTTTTTCATCAGAGTAGGGACGATTATCTCGGTCTGAGCAAGGATGAGTTTAAAGAAAGGCAGTTAGAGGAACCAAGGTGGGCTGAGTTAATAACCTTTCTAGAGGGTGGCAAATTACCACGTAAGAGGTTCCCTAGAGCTTTGATTACACAGTTCCTGCTGTACGAAGGCTTATTATATCTCAGTGCAGATAAAGTTGATAACTCCATTCAACTGAGATTAATAGTTCCTAGGGATTTAACCAAGGCAGCTTTGAAGTTCGGTCATGAATCGTTGTCAGGTCACTTAGGAATACGCAAAACAATTGATGCTATTGAAAACTTATTTTATTGGCCTTCATTGCGATCTGATGTTACCAAATATGTAAGTGAATGTATCATGTGTCAAAAACATAAAGCTAGTAGTTCTTTACAACAACAGTTTCAGGAATTGCCTCCAGTAACTAAACCTTTAGAGAGAATCAGTCTTGATTTAACAGATATGTTATCTGGTGCAAATGGTTATAGATATGTATTGACTGTTATTGATCATTATAGCCGGTATGTTAAGTTCTATCCCTTGCGAAGTAAGTCTACAGAGGAGGTAAGCAAAAACTTCCTTATGTATCTGAATGACTTTGGTGTACCTATGACTGTCATTCTGGATAATGGTGCTGAATTCACTTCAAATCAATTTAGAGAATTATGTCGCGAACATAAGATCAATACAGGTTATATTACCCCATATCATCCACAAGGAAACAGTGTTAGTGAAAGGATGCATAGAACCATGAAAACCGTACTAAATGTGATGTGCAAAGGACATCCTTATCAATGGCCAAAGTACTTAGGTGAAACCCAGCGTGTGCTCAATTCTGCGGTACATACCACTCTTGGTGAACAACCTCATTATGTATTTTTCTCTCGCAGGGCACCTAGGCAAGTAACTAGTGTGTTACCCACAATAAATGATGGTGTAGAAGAGACTGCTATGGCAAAAGCACATGAAATAATTCAGAAAACTCATAGAGAGATGGCCAGCAAGTATCGAGCAATAGCCAATCAAAAGAGGAAGAATGAGAAAGTGGATGAAAACTGTCTCGTATGGGTTAAAAATGAAAGTGTGATTCCCAGCACAAGTAAGAAACTAAACCCAAGATGGTCTGGTCCTTATGTAGTAATCAAAGTGTTTAGGGATGGTGCTAAATATGAGTTAAAAAACTTGTTTGACCACACCATTATTGAACGTGCTGCTGACAAAGTAAAACCTTTTGTAGGACAAGAACAGTGGTTAGTAAAAATGCAGGAAATGGATATTATCAATCCGGATGTGAACGCAAGAGTACAAACCAGAGGTGCTTACAATATTGTTCCTCCCTCTAGATTAATTGAGGAAATTTGAGATCATTTTTTTATACGGTATTTTGTATTTTTGTACTTTTATATGGAAATGTATTTTATTCTGTGCCTTAGCATTGTTCATGCATATAACAATTATGTTAATTTCCAAGTGTCTTTATGGGTTATGTTCGTAGATTATGGATCTGATAATAACACTTCGGTACCATGAACCTGTACTCGGTTGAGGTTGTGTATCAAGAGCAACCCCATCCAAAAGCTTTACAAACTCTGGTGGAGTTGTTCAAGTTTTGTAACTGATGTGTAAGTTAGTCATTAGGATGCTTTAAGAGGTATATTATCTTCAAAGGTACTTTTCTCCTGCTTAGGGTTATTGAGTGCATGAGACTGAATGACATGAAAAGGTTGTTTATAAGGAAAATAATCCTAAGTGATTATACCCTTAATGAGGAGTGACTGGGTCTTAATTGAATTTAAGATCACTCTTACATAGGTGTTTTAACTTGGTAAGGTTATTAGGATGGTTAGGCAGAAACGCGCCTTAAGGGTGGCGTCCCACAACTTGCTCTGTATGTCTGACAGCAGACCTTGAAGATTAAATGTTGCGGCCTATATCCGGCTGAGAGATGGCTACTATACATGGTGCATAAAACTTGTTGTTGTTAGATCTGTTTTCTACCCTAGGTTTTGCAGTTAGTTGATAGTTCTTGATAAATGAAAACCAATTTCCGTAGGGGTAAAGTGATGTAATGACAGAAATGCTTCATTTAACTGAATGGTACTTCCATTTACGGTTTTTAGACTTAATAAACGAATTGGTTTTCATCTCATCAAAATGTTATGTTAGCCACACGTAGTTGAGTTGGTGTAGGATCGAGTGTGCATACGCCGAGGTAGAGAGGCGTAACAAAGGAGTAGTTGTGTCTATGGTCGAGAGTTTGTGATTGAGTGCCAAGGTAAACAGAGGCGTCGTTGTGTGAGCCTCGAGCGTAGCTGCGCTAGGTAAGCTCAGAACGCACTCTTTGAGCTGACAACGACCAGTGTAGAGGGGAAATGTTGCTCCCCCGTATTATTATGTGAAATTCTTACCTTCTCCCTTGTAAAAGGTATGCACTTGTTCTTGTTATCATGTATGTGTTGTAATAACACTTGACATTGTCTGTTGTGGTTATCTTTTTCTTCAAATGTATCAAATAAAGTACAATAAGTTGCCAGTATTGAAACTGCTTTATGCTGTGCTTGCATGTGGTTGGAACTGTGCCACCAACCGTAAGTTAAGATTTGTAATGTTATTCTCAGATTTACCAAGTTAGTCTTTGAGTTGCCAGGCTAACTGTGCAGTGTAACCAGTAGGTTAGGTATGAGTACAGTGTAGCCTAGGCTACAAAGTGTCTGTTGTTTGACATAGGATCGCTGTCCTAAATGAAGACTTTGTATTACAGGGTACCAGTTTGGAGTACCGAGCATGTACTAAGCTTTTGTAAGAATAAAAAGACCCCCGGGAACCAGCCTTTCCCTCAACCTCCACTGCAAATGAAGATCCGTCGTTCTCCATAGCAAGAGTCAAGTTACCTTAAGCCTAGGCTTAGAGTATTAGCCTATACCTGTGATGTACCCGTTATTAGCCTATGTCAAGGCTTGGTTTGTTATAGATAGGCTAGCCAGGGGTAAGTCGATTGTCCAAAATTGAATGGTGCCTCCGAACTTAGGTAGGGACAATTGACGAAGGTAAGAGTTAGTGAAAAGTCATGTGTGAAACGGCTTGACACTAAAACTGCGATTGAATGCGCTAGGAAGTTTTACGAGTGTTACATTTGTAAACATGGAATTCCACACATGATAATATCAGACTCGGGTGGTGAATTTAATAATCACTTTCTTACCTCATTGTGTGAATTCCTCAGCATAAAGAAAATAAATACCATGATATATCACCCAGAGTCGAATGGGCTAGTGGAAAGAGCAAATAGGAAGATATTAAATATATTAAGGGTAACACTAGGGGGATCAGACCCCAACTGGGATATTGCAATACCGGCGGCACTGAGTACTCTGAATCATTCATATCATATATCAATTAAAATGTCACCGCATGAAGCATTGTATGGTACCCCAGTTAGAACGCCTTTCCATGTATTAACGCCTACAACTAATCTATCAAATCCTTTAAAAGAATGTATAAATGCAAGTATAAGTCGATATGATATCCTTCGAAAGAATTTAGAAGAATCACAAATCATAATGAAAAGGAATCATGATAAAACAGCGAAACCAACTAAAACATATACCGTGGGTGATAACGTATATATTCAAATCAATGTACGAAAAGGGCTCAATTATAAACTAACACCTAAGTTTGAAGGCCCATTTAACATTTTGGAAACATTAACGGCCAATAGGTTTAGAGTTCAAAACGTATCCCAACCCACGGATGAGAGAATAGTACCATTGACTCACATAAGAAATTAAAAAGAAAAGAGAGGAAAAGAAGTGAGGGAAAATTTTATTTTATTTTATGTGATTAAAAGTTTTCTTTTTAATACAGAAGTAATTACATATATTTTTACTCGTTACAGGTTTCCAAGATGAATTTTTTGTTGTTGGGAGTAATATTGTTCGCTCAGACATTTTTCTCGTGTGGGATGAGTTCTAAAACTAAAAGTATAAATTTTAAATATGGCACTATAGTTGAAAGACAAGAAGACATTTTTATTACATCAACCAACGTAATTGTAGAAGTGAATATGCAAGCAATTTTTCTTCAAGAGAATGATGTCACTAGCTTAAAAACCGCCATTTCAAGGTTTTCTGCCTCATTGGATGAGTTGCATAGAAGACATTTTCATTTGACTACAGAGAGTTTGCTTGGATCAACATTAAAAGTTGCAAAGATGCTATCTGATGACTTGAAAAATAAGACTGACGAGACAGGATCTTTGGCTTATGACCTTTTGATGTGGACTGTAGGACACGAACATAAAGAAAGACGGAATCCGTTTATTTATGCTGCATTAAACATCTTTGAGTCTGTTGCAAGTTTAGGTTTAGGAATTTCCAATCGTCTTAAAATTAGTAATCAAAATAAGAAAATTGAGTTCTTGACTCATGAAGATGAATTGATTATGTCAGAACTAAGGAATCAGTTAGCTTCAATCAATAAAATTATGGATTTAGTAAATGAACATTCAAATAATATCGTTCAGATTATGGAAGTACAGGATTTGTTGGCAACATTAACGTATTATGATTCAAAGATAGATCACATACATAACAGAATTGCACATTTCATTGAGAAATCCAAGGATTATGTAGAAGCTATCACGTTAGCAACTAAAGGTATACTGTTGCCCCATTTGTTGCCTATAAGTTACTTAAAGTTAATTCTGGAGAACGGAAGGGATAAACTAGGCTATGTTCCTTTGTTAGACGAACATAGGTTAGAATTTTATTACAGCCTAATTACAGTAAACGTAGATAATAACAAGATTATGATTACAATTCCCTTTGATTCTTCTGATGCCTGGCAATCTTACAGGATATCACCATTTCCGACTTTCATGACGAATCACTCAAATCCAGTAATATCCAGTTTGACAGGACACGTATTGATTTCCCCAGACAAGGAAACATATACGGTCATTAAAGACTTAAATCAATTAACTCACTGTTCAGACGCAATGGATAGGAAAATATGTACAGCTGACTCATTTGAATTCCATAAAAACTTAATGGATTCATGCGAGTTAGGTATAGTGCTAGACGGTGCTCTCTCCCATACAAGTGAAAATTGTCTAGATAAGCTTTATCCCTTTGACAATAATGAGTTCAATTGCAGACTGAACAATGGCTCGTGGATACGATACGACAAGGACGGCTTCAATGTATCATGCCCTGACGGATCCACGTCCTTCACCCACATCTTCGTCGCAGCAGATGGTTGTATCGGGACTTCCCCTAATTCCATGGTGACTGGTCTACGGACATTCATCAGAGAACGAGCCTACTTCGCGAACTTCACGTGGACCTCTACAATGCCAGCACTCCCTCTCCCGTATAACAGACATGTTGCAAAGCGGTTGATGAAGCTTACCGAAAGGGACCACCTGTCATCGACTTATAAGGAAATCCTTCACCCCATACTACTAGCAGGTCTGGCTTTCACAGTGGTGATATTTATCGCCGTGAACATCCTTGTTTGGCGTAGGTTACGGCACAGCATGCAGCTACAAAGGAACGTTTCGCCTTGTCCCGACAATACTCCGTACTTGATTC
>NC_090743.1:61201064-61231064 GCF_036898095.1 Palaemon carinicauda
CTTCAAAAGAGATTAATTCAGCAGAAAAGGAACTTCTAAAGGGATACATTAAATTAAAAACTACTTCAAAGGGATTAATTCAATAGAAGAGAAACTACACAAGGTATTAATTTAGTGAAAAAGCAACTTCATAAGGGAAGAATTCTCCAGAAAAGTATCTTTAAAACGAATTAATTCATTTAAAAAACAACTAAATTAAGGATTAATTGAGCAACAAGTAATTTTAAAGCGTAATAATTCAGCAGAAAAAAATTATTTCCTAAAGAATGAATTCAGCAAAAATTTGGCAGAAAAGTAACTTCAGGAGGTTTAATTCAATTGGAAATCTACTGAAAAACGTGATTAATTCAGCAGACAACTAACTTCCAAAGGGATAAAATCAGTAGAAAAGCAACTTCAAAAGGGATTAATTCAGCAGAAAAGTAAGTTCAAACGAAATCAATTCAGTTGTAAATAGACTTGTAAAGGTATTATTTCAGTAGAAGTGTAACTTGAAAGGAATCAATTCAACAGAAAATAAACTTAAAAAAGGATTTATTCAGCAGTGAGGTAACTTCAAATGCAATTAATTTAGTAGAAAAGAACTTAAAAAATAATCAATTCAGCGGAAAAGCAACTTCAAAGGGATTCATTCAGTAGAAAAGTAACTTCATAAGGGATTAATTCCACAAAAAAAAGAAAAAATAAATAAATAAAAAGCATCAAAATGGTAAACTCACAAAAAATAAACTCCAAAAAGGATATTTTCCTTTGAAAAACTACTTCTAAAGAAATTAATTCAGAATAAAAGTAACTTCTTAAGGACTAAATTCAGTTGAAAAGAGAGTTCAAAAGGAATTAATGCAGTTGAAAAACACCAAAAGGTATTAATTCAACAGAAAAGTCACTCCAAACGGGATTATTTTGTTGGAAAGCAATTTCTAATGGAATCATATAAGTCGAAAAGTAGCTTTAAAAGGGATCAATTAAGTGGAAAGGTTACTTTTAATGGGATTAATTTACAGAAAACTAACTTGAAAAAAGGATCAAGTTAAAAAGCAATTTTTCGAATGGGAGTAATTAATTTGAAAAGCAATTTCAAGCAGGGTTAGTTCATCAGAATAATAACTTCAAAAGGTATTAATTCAGCAGAATAATAATTTCAAAAGGGATTAATTTAGCAGAATAGTGACTTCAAAATGGATTATTTCAGCAGATAAGTAACTTCGAAAGGGATCAATTCAGTTGAAAATTAACTTGAAAAGGGATTAATTAAGCAGAATAGTAACTTGAAAAAGGATCAATTCAGGAGAAAAGTAACTTTAAAAGGCAACAATTCAGCATAAAAGTATGTAACCCATATGTAACCTGAAATATGATTAATTCATTCAAAGAGCAACTTCAAAAGGGAATAATCCATTTGAAAGGCAGCTTCAAAAGGGGTCAATCCAGTTGAAAAGTAGCTTCTAAAGAGATAAAAAAATGAAAGACAATTTCAAAGGGGATCAATTCAGTTGAAAAGTAACTCCAGAAAGGATTAATTCAGTAGAAAATTAACATCAAAGGGTAATAAGTCAGCAGACATGTAGTTTTAAAAGGAGTCAGTTAGGTTGAAAAAACACTTCAAAGGGATTAATTCATTTGAAAAGCAACTTCAAAGGGATTAATTCATTTGAAAAGCAAATTAAAAGAGGATTTATTCAGCAGAAAAGTAATTTCAAAAGGGACCAATTCAGTAGAAATGGAACTTTAAAGGGGATCAATTAGTTGAAAAACTATTTCTAAGGAATTATTTCAAAAGAAAAGCTACTACAAAAGGTACTTTTTAGAAAAAAAATCAACATTAAAAGGAATGAATTCTGCAGAAAAGTAACTTCGAAAAGAATTGCTTTAGGTAAAAAGCAACTACAAAATGAATTAAATGAACACCAAGTAATTTCAAAAGGAACCAGTTCAGCAGTAAAATAACATAAAAAGAGTAACTAAGCAGAAAAATAACTTCGAAAGGGATGAATTCATCAGAAAATTAACTTGAAAAGGGATTAATTTAGCAGAAGAGGAACTTCGAAAGAGATTAATTCAATTGAAAATCAACTACAAATGTGATTAATTTGGCAGACAAGTAACTTCAAAATGGACTAATTCAGCAAAATAGTAACTTCAAAAGAAATGAATTCAGTTGAAAAGCAACTTCTAAAGGATATAATTCACTAGAAAAACAACTTCAAAAGAGATTTTTCCACTAGAAAAGTAACTTCAAAATGAATTAATTCAACAGAAGAATAACTTAAAAAAGGATTTACTCAGCAGTAAAGAGATTAATTCAGTAAAAGAGCAATTTCAAAAAGGATCAATTCAGCAGAATAGTACCTTCCAAGGGATTAATTCAGTAGAAAAAATAACTTCAAAAGCTATTAATTCAGCTAAAATGGTATTTAATTCCGTTGAAAATCTACTTCATAAGGGATTAATTCAGTTGAAAAGCAACATCAAAACGGCAATTTCATAAAAAAGTAACTCCAAAAGAGATTATTTGCACTGAAAAGCAATGTCTGCAGGGATTAATTCAGAATAAAAGTAACTTCAACAGAATTAATTCAATTGAGAAGCAAGTTCAAAAGGAATTAGTACAGTTGAAAAGCAACATAAAAAAGGATTAATTAAACAGAAAAGTCACTCCAAAAGGAAATTATTTCCTTTGAAAAGCAACTTCTAAAGGAATTTATTCAGTGGAAAAGTAGCTTCGAAAGGGATTAATCCAGTAGAAAAGTAACTTTAAAATGGATTGATTCAACAGAAAATAATTTATACAGGGATGAATTCAGTTGAAAGACAATTTCAAACGAGATTAATTCAGGAGAATAGTAACTTCATATAGGAATAATTCAGTTGAAAAACAACTCCAATAGGGATTAATTCAGAATAAAAGTTACTTCAAAAGGATTAATTCAGTTGAAAATCAACATCAAAAGTGTTGGAGCAGAAATGTAACTTAATAAAGGGATGAATTTAGTTGACAGTAACTTGAAAAGGAATTAATTCTGTAGAAGAGTAACTTAAAAAGGGATTAATTCAGTTTAAAAGCAACTTCAAAAGGAATTAATTCAGCAGAAAAGTAACATTTCATGGGATTAATTTAGTTGAAAAACTACTTTAAACTGGATTAATTCAGCAGAAATGTAACTTCAAAAGGGATCAATTCAGTTGAAATGCTACTTAAATCAAGATTAATTCAGCAGAAATGTAATTTCAAAAGGGATAAATATAGTTGAAAAGCTACTTCAAAACTGAACTGTAACTTCACAGGGATCAATTCCATTTAAAAGTAACTCATAAAGGATTAATTCAGTAGAATAGTAACTTCAAAAGGTATCAGTTCATTTAAAACCAACTTCGAAAGGGATCATTTCAGCAGAAATATGATTTAATAGGTGATTAATTCAGTAGGAAAGAAATTTTAAGAGATTAATTCTGCTGAAAATTAACTTCAGAAGAGATTAATTCAGTTGAAAAGTACCTTCAAAAGGGATTAGCTCAGCAAAAAAATAACTTTAAAAGAGATTAATTCAGTTGGAAATCAATGGTGAAATGGATTAATTCAGCCGTAAAGTGACTTCAAAAGGTGTTAATTCAGTAAAAAATTAACTTCAGAAGGGGTTAATTTAGTAGAAATATAACTTGAGTAGGGATTAATTCAGTTGAAAAGCAACTTCAAAAGGGATTAATTAAGCAGAATAGTAACATCAAAAGGGATTAAATCAGACAAAATGTATCTTCAAAAGAATGAATTCTATTGAAAAGCAACTTCAACAGCATCAATTTAGTTGGAAAAAATCTTCAAAGGTATTGAGTGGAGAAGTAACTCAAAAATGGATCAATTAAGTTGGAAAACAACTTCAAAAGGGATTAATTCAGCAGAAAATTAGCTTTAAAAGTTATTAATTTAGTTGAAAGTAATAAAAAAAAATGATTCAGTTAAAAGGCAACTCCAAATTGAATTAATTAAGCCATAAGTAATTTCAAAAGGGATGAATTCAGCAGAACAGCAACTTAAAAAGAGATTAATTCAGTAGAAAAGGGTTTAATTCAATTGAAAAACAATTTAAAGGTGAATAATTGAGCAGACAAGTGGTTTAAAAAGAGATTAATTCAGTTGAAAGGCAACTTCAAAATGGATGAATTTAGCAAAAACGTAATTCAAAAGGAATTAATTCAGTAGGGAAACAACTTCAAACGGGCATAATTCAGTAGGAAAGTAACTTCAAAAGGAATTTATTAAGTAGAAAAGTAATTTCAAAATAAATTAATACAACAGAAGAGCAACAACAATAGCGATTAATTCAGCAGTAGAGTAATATCATAAGAGATTAATTTAGAAGAAAAGCAACATCAAAGGGATTATTTCAGCTAAAAAGTAACTTCAAAAAGAATTAATTCAGCTGAAAAGTAAACTCAGAAGAGATTAATTCAACTGAAAAGTAAGTTTAAAAAGGTTTAATTCAGATAAAAAAGTAACTTTAAGAGGGACTGATTCAGCATAAAATTAACTTCAAAAGGTATTAATTTTGTAGAAAAGCAACTTCAAAAGCGTTTAGTTCAGTTGGAAAGCAACTTCAAAAGGGATTAGTTCAGTTAAAAAGCAATTTAAAAAGGGATTAATTTAGTAGAAAAGTAACCCCAAAAGGGAGTAATTCTGAAGGAATTACTGTAATTCATTTTAGAAGTAACGTCAAAGGTGATTATTTCAGTGGAAAAGCAACTTCAAAAGAGATTAATATGACAAAAAATAACTTTAAAAGGGATTGATTAAACAGAAAAGTAACTTCAAGAGGGATTAATTCAGCAAAGAAGCAACGTCAAAAGGGATTAATTCACTTAAAAAGCCACTTGAAAAGTGTTTAATTCAGCAGAAATTTAACTTGTAAAGTTACTAATTTAACAGAAAATTTACTTCAATAGGGATTAATTCGTCAGAAATATAACTTCAAAAAAGATTAATTCAGGTGAAAAGAAACTTGAAAAAGGGCTTAATTCAGCATAAATGTAACCTAATAATGGGTTCAATTATGTTGAAAAGGTACTTGATAAGGAACCAATTCAGTAACTTCAAAAGGGATTAATTCAGTTGTAAAGCAACTTCAAAAGGGATTAATTCAGTTGTAAAGCAACCTCAAAAGGGATTAATGCAGCAGAAATGTAACTTCAAAAAGGATTAATTCAGCTGATAAGCAACTTGTAAAAAGATTAATTAAGCAGAGAATTAACTTCAAGAGTGATAAATTTAGTTGAAATGACTTCAAAACTGATTAAAAGGCTGAACTATAATTTCAAAAGAGATCAATTTCGTTGAAAAGCAACTTGAAAAGGGAATAATTCTGTAGTAGAATAACTTCAAAAGTGATTAATTCAGTACAAAGTCAATAAGAAATGAGATTAATTCAGCAGAAATTAACTTAAAAAGCAAGTTCAAAAGGATTAATTCATCAGAAAAGCAACTTCAAAAGAGATTAATTCAGTTGAAAAGCAATGACAAAATGGATTGATTAAGCAATGTAACTACAAAAGGCGTTAATTCAGTAAAAAATGAACTAGAAAAGGAATTATTTCAGCAGAAATATAACTTGAAATTGGATTAATTAAGTTAAAAAGCAACCCCACAAGGAATTAATTAAACAGAATAATAACTTTAAAAGGGATCAAATAAGAAGAAATGTGACTTCTAAAGGGATTAAATAAGAAGAAATGTAACTTCAAAAGGGATTAATCAGATTGAAAAGCAACTTAAAAAGGAATCAGTTCAGTTGAAAGTCTATTTCAAAGGAATTAATTAATTCGAAAAGATGCCCCAAAAAGAAATAATTTAATAGAAAAGTATATTCAATAGAGATCTATTTAGAGAAAAAGCAACTTCCTAAGGGATTAATTCAGCAGTAAAATAACTTCGAGATTATTTTAGTAGAAAAGCAATTTCAAAGTGGATGAATTCAATTGAAAAGGCAACTTCAGAAGAAAAGGCACTACAAAAGGGATTAATTCAAAAGAAAAATAACTTGAAGGGGATTAATTCAGCGTAAAAGCAACTTCAAAGGGATTTTTTCAGCAGAAAAGTTGTTTAAGAAATTAATTTGGCTGAAAAGTAACTTTAGAAGGAATTAATTCAGCAGAAAATAACTTTGAAAGGGCTTAATTTAGAATAAAATTAACTTAAAACGGGATTAATTTAGCAGAAAAGTAACTTCAAATGGGTTTAATTTAGGGTTGTGGTGGGCGACGAGGCAAAGTCCCTGACTGGCATTCGTCAGATAGGGGTTCGATTTCCGTTCAAATTCGTTAGTTCCTTTGGTTGCTGCAAGCTCTACATCCTTGTGAGCTAAGGATGGAGGGTTTTCCCGGCCCTCCTTGGTCCTACCTTGGATGGAGAGGGGGCCTGGGTGCTGATCATATGTATATATGGTCAGTCTCTAGGGCATGGTCCTTCTTGCTAGGGCAATGTTACTGTTCCTCACCTCTGCCATTCATGAGCGGCCTTTAAACCTTTGCATTCAACTTCAAAAGTGATTAATTTAGCAGACAAGTAACTTCAAAAGGGGTTAATTCTGTTGAAAAGCAATTTCAAAAGTGATTAATTCGGCAGAAAACATTTAAAAGGATTATTATTATTATTATTATTATTATTATTATTATTATTATTATTATTATTATTATTATTATTATCATTATTATTATTTCAACAAAAGGTAATGATAAAATGGAATAATTCATCAGTAAGATAACTTCAAAAGATATTAATTCAGTAGTAGGAAAGCAATTTTAAAAGGAATTGATTCAACTGAAAGTAAACTTCAAAAGAAATTAATGAAGCTGAAAAGTAACTTCAACAAGGATTAATTCAACAGAAAAGTAACTTCAAAAGGGTTTAATTCAGTTGGCAAGTACCTTCAAGATGGATTAATTCAGCAGAAAATTAACTTCAAAAGGGATTAATTCAGCAGAAATCCATTTTCAAAGGGGTTCAATTCAGTTGAAAAGCAATATAAAAAAAAGTATTAAATTAGTATGAAAGTAACTTGAAAAATGATTATTTCCATTGAAAAGACACTTCTGTGACGAGCCAAAAGAAGGTTGTGACTCAAAGACAGGATGAAAGCAACTAAGTAACTTTATTACAGAACACTCATTTATATACAAAAACTCAATGCAACAGGAAATTTCCTGTTCAAACCTACACGCATCGGTTAACAGTTAACAGTGAGAAAAACATACATGTTATTTTAGGTTCTTTTTAGTGCGATGGGAGAGCGAAGATATAAGCATAATATATACACAAAATGAAATGTTGTTACTATGTATGATCGTGTGACACACGGTTGGTACATGGCTCCCCACCCCCTAAAAATGACATACTGTACATGTTAAATAGGGTGCCCTGAACTAAAGAGGCAAACTGTAGGCGGGTCATCTGGTAGGAGATAAGCAGATTTTAGATGATCAATGGAAACCCAGTCTTCTTTGCCACGAATGTTTATTAGGAATGCTTTTGAACTGCGTCGGATCACAAGGAAAAGGCCCGTGTAAGGGGGCATTAGTGGTGGCTTGCTAGTGTCGTTGCGCAGGAAGACATGCGTTGCAGAGTGCAAGTCTGTCTGTATGTGATGCTTCGCTGGGGGCTTGTAAGTCTGGCGGCATGGAGTAAATTTTCCCACGATGTGACGTCTGTGCTGAAGATCGTCGGAGGAGGTTGTAGAAGGAAAAAATTCGGCAGGGACGACCAACGGGTTGCCACACACCATTTCAGCTGCCGAGACGTCAAGGGCGTCTTCAGAAGTGGTCCTTAGTCCCAGGAGGACCCAGGGAAGCTGAGTAAACCAGTTGGAATCCTTGCAGCGGGACATCAAAGCTGCTTTGAGGGTGCGATAAAAATGTTCAACCATTCCATTGGCAGCGGGGTTGTAGGCAGTTGTCTGAAGTAGGGTGATGCCCAAGAGATTCGCTAATGATATCCAGTATTGAGAGGTGAAAGTGGTACCCCTGTCAGAAGTAATATGCTCAGGGATACCAAATCTTGCAATCCATCCTGAGAATAAGGCAGATGTATATGAGGCGGACGTTGCAGTTTCCATTGGAATGGCTTCAGGCCAACGAGTGGAGCGGTCGATGACGGTAAACAGGTAACGATGTCCTTGTGATGTGGGTAGGGGGCCTACAACGTCGACATGAATGTGTGCGAAACGACGCTGAGGTTGAGGAAAGGTGCCCACTCCTGAATCCATGTGTCGATGTACTTTGGAAGTTTGGCAAGAAGTACAGGCGTGGACCCAATCCTTAGCATCCTTAGAAATGCCGTGCTAAATGAACTTCGTCTTCAGCAGCTGTGCAGTAAAATGGCCCGAGGGCGTGAAAAGCCGTGAATGAAATCAAACACCTGCCGGCGCATGGGAGTAGGAATCCAAGGTCGCGGTCTACCAGTACTGACGTCACAGAGGAGCGTGGTGTTGGAGTCTTCGAGGGGGAAGTCTTCCTAAGGGAGGGAAGTGCAGGATGTCCTAAATACTTGATACTGTGGATCCTGTTGTTGGGCTTCAGCCAAGGCGTTGTAATCCAATCCCAGTTGAACAGCAGCCAACGTGTTTCTTGACAGGGCATCGGCAACGAGATTCATTTTCCCAGGGACGTATTGAAGGAAAAAATTGTATTCTGCCACAGCAGAGAGATGTTGGCGTTGACGGGCGGACCAGGCGTCAGACTGTCGAGTAAAGGCGTGCACCAGAGGCATGTGGTCTGTGCGAATGACGAAGGGCATACCTTCTAAGAAATGGCGAAAGTGACGGACAGCCAAGTGCACTGCCAGCAATTCACGATCAAAGGTAGAATAACCCGAGTCTGCCTTGGGCAGTTTTTGCTGAAGAAGGCCAATGGGCGGGGCGAGCGTTAACCACCTACTCGAGTACTGCACCAATAGCGACGTCGCTGGCATCGGTGGAGAGAAGGAGAGGGGCATGTGGGTTAGGAAAAGTGAGAGCCGCAGCAGTTGATAGGGCCTTCTTTGCATTGCAGAAGGCTGCTTCTTGAAGGGGACCCCACTTCAGGTCCTTTGGCTTGCCCTTGAGGGAGGCATAGAGGGGAGCAAGAGTGGCAGCAATGGCTGGCAGAAAACGGTGATAATTGTTGATCATGCCCAAGAATTCCTGCAGAGCTTTGACGGTCGAGTGCGCGGGGAAGTCCTGAACGGCTGTTTCCTTCTCTGGGAGGGGATGGAATCCTTCAGGAGTAATGTGGTGCCCTAAGAATGACACTTCGTTGGCGCCAAAGGTACACTTGTCGTACCGGGCTACAAGGCCGTTTTGTTGCAGGCGGTCGAGCACGATGCGCAGGTGACGGAGGTGTTCCTCTTTTGAGGAGGAGAACACAAGTATGTCGTCCACATTACATACACAGAAGGGGAGGTCCCCTAAGATGCCATCCATGAGACGTTGAAACGTGGTCCCAGCATTACGAAGCCCAAAACAGGAGTAATTGAAGGTGTGTGTATGAAACGGAGTGGTGATGGCGGTTTTGGGGATGTCTTCTGGGTTCATAGGCACCTGATAATACCCCTTCAGGAGGTCGAGTATAGAGAAATCCTTCGCTTTGTGCAGGTAGGAGGTCACATCGGCGATGTTTGGGATGGGGTAGTGATCTGGTTCTGTTTGCATGTTCAGGCGCCTGTAATCCCTGCACGGACGAAGGGAGCCGTCTTTCTTTAGAACGATGTGTAAGGATGACGACCATGGGCTGGAGGCCTTTTGGCAAAGGCCCATTTCCTCCATTTCGGCGAACGTCTGTTTGGCGGCTGCCAATCGTTCCGGTGCCAGACGTCTGAATTTAGCGAAGACTGGGGGTCCCGTCGTCTTGATATGGTGATAAATACCGTGCTTGGCCGCAGCCGTGGGCGTTTGACGAGGTTCTGGACGGAAAACTTCCGGGTACGACGTGAGGAGGATGGTATAGGCATCTGTGGGTGCGCTGATGTGGAGAACGTGGTTGGAGGGGGCGGGTTGAAGAGGTGTCAACAAGTACGAGTCTGCGTTGACCAATCGTCGGTGGGCGACATCGACCAGAAGGTGGAAATGAGAGAGGAAATCCGCATTGAGGATTGGCAATGTGACGTCAGCAAGGAGAAACTTCCAATTAAATTTACCGTTTCCAAACGATAATGTGAGGTTCTCGTAACTGTAGGTGGGTATCGCAGATCCATTGGCAGCTACTAAGTGGACGTCGGCAGACATAGACAGACTATGCCGTGTCCTGAAGAGTTCCCTTGGCAAAAGAGAACGACAAGCACCCGTGTCTACCAAAAATCACACGCCCGTCCCTGCATCATGTAAAAAGAAAAGATTAGAAACACGGGATGCCACCTCCACGAGCGATGGCCTACTTACACGTTTTTTGACCACTGACAAATCTTGGCAAATTTCTTTGCGTAGTGGTAGTAGCAAAACTGCGGAGGATGGGAGGTAGTAAGTGGCTGTAGAAGTCGTTGGTTGGGGCGCAAGCGAGTGATGGGTGATGGGTGGTGGGTGGCTTTGTCGCCGCTTCGGCACGTCACGGGATAGGCGTGTATGTCCTACGGCATTCACATCAGCTTCGGTTGACGTTGAATAGGCATCCTCTTCGTTAGGAGTGGAGGCGTTGATGGAGGTCTTGAAGTGGCTGTCCATAAGGGCGTCGGCTTTGGTCATCAAGTCCTTTATGGGTAAACTATCGACATTGGGTATGGCAGCGCGTACAGGTTCGGGTAAACGGCGTATCCAAAGGACATGAAATAGGTTCACCTCATGAGGAGAGCTGTCTGCGGCAGGTTGCAGGCGAGCGATACTGGTCATTTCGCTGAGGGCGAGCGAAGATACAAGCATAATATATACACAAAATGAAATGTCATTACTATGTACGATCGTGTGACACACGGTTGGTACACTTCTAAACTAAAGGAATTGATTCTGTCGAAAACTAACTTCAAAAGGGATTAATTCAGTATGAAGGTAACTTTAAAAGGGGTTAATTCAACAGAAATGTAACTTCAAAGTGGTTTAATTCAAGAGAAAAGCAACGTTAATAAAGATTAATTCAGTTGAAAAGCTACCTTGAAAAGATTTAATTCATTAGAAATGTAACTTTAAAATGGATTAATTCAGCTGAAAAGTAACTTCAAAAGGGATGAGTTCAGTAGAGTAATACCTTCAAAAGAGATTAATTCAGTTGAAAAGTAACTTCCCAAGGGATTAATTCTGCAGAGTAGTATATTCTAAAGAGATTCATTCAGTTGAAAAACAACTTCAAAAGGAATTAGTTCAGCTGAAAAGTAACTTCAAAAGGCATTAAATCAGTTGAAAAGTAACTTCAAAAGGGATTCGTTCAGTATAATAGTAACTTCAAAATGAATTAATTGAGCAGACGGGTAACTTTTAAAGGGATAAACTCAGTTGAAAACTCTTTTCAAAATGGTTTAATTCAGCAAACAATTACCCTAAAAGGTATTCATTTAGCAGAAAAGCAATTTCAAAAAAGATTATTTCAGCAGGAAATTAACTTCAAAAGGGAGTAATTCAGTTGGAAAGCAACATAAAAAGGGATTAATTAAGTCAAGAAGTAACTTCAGAAGTTATTAATTCCTTTGAAAATCAACACCAGAAAGAGTTAATTCAGCAGGACAATTAACGTCATATGATTAATTCAGCAGTAAGGTAACTTCAAAAGGTATTAATTCAGTAGAGAATCAACTTCAAAAAGGGATCAATTCCCCAAAAATTAACTTAAAAAGGGATAATTTGGTTGGAAATCATTTAAAAAGGGATTAATTCAACAGAATAGTAACATAAAAAGGAAACAATTCAGTTGGAAAGTAATTTCAAAAGGGATTAATTAAGCATAAACGTATCTTCAAAGGGGATTAATTCAGCAGAAAGTAACTTTAAAAAGGTTTTATTAAGTTGAAAAGGAACTATAGCATGGATTAAATCAGATGATAAGTAGCATAAATAGGCATTAATTCTGCAGAAAAAGAAACTTATAAAGGGATTAATTTAGTAAAGAAGGAATTTAAAAAAGGGATTGATTCAGATAAAAAGCAACATCAAAATACATTGATTTAGAGGAAAAGAAACTTCAAAAGGATTAATTCAGTTGAAAAGTTACTTCAATATGGATCAGTTCAGTAGAAAATGGGTTAATTGAGTAAAAAAAGCATCTTTCATGGGATTATTTCAGAAGTAAAGTAACTTCCAAAAGGATTGATTTAGTAGAAAAGCTAAACTAATAAGAATTATTTCAGCAGACATATAATTTCAAAAGGGATTAATTCAGCAGAAAAGCCACTTTAAAAGGGATTAATTCAGCAGAAAAATAACTTCAAAAGAGATAAATTCAGTTGAAAAGTAACTTCAAAAAGGATTAATTCAGATTAAAAGTAATGAAAAGTGATTAATTCAATAGCACATAACTTCAAAGATAATAATTCAGTTAAAATGCAACTTTAAAAGGGATTAATTCAACAGAAATGTGAATTAAACACGATTAATTTAGTTGAAAAGTAACAAGGAATTAATTCAGTTGAAAAGCAACAAAATAGGATTAATTGAGTAGTATATAACTTCAAAATGGATTAATTAGTCAGAATAGTAACTTTATAAGGAATGCATTTATTTGAAAAATAACTTCTGCAGGGAAAATTTCAGCAGATTAGTAACTTCAAAAGGTATTAATTTAGTTGAAACGTAATTTCAAAAGGAATTAATTCAGCTGAAAAATTACTTCAAAAGGCTTTAGTTCATTTGAGAAGCAACTTCGAAAGTGATTAATTCACCAGACAAGTAACTAAAAAGGGATTATTTGAATTTAAAATGATCGTGAAAGTAAATTAATTCAGTAAAAAGATAATTTCATAAGGGTTTAATTCAGTTGAAAGGGAACTTTAAAGTCATTAATTCAGCAGAAAAGTAACTTCTAAAGGTATCACTTCACTTGAAAAGTGGCTTAAAAGGGACTAATTCAGCAGATTAACTTCAAAATGGATCAATTCAACAGAGAAGTCACTTCAAAAGAATATTAATTTCAAAAGGGAACAATTCAACCGAATAGTGACTTCAAAAAGGAATTAATCCACTCGAAAAGCAACTTCAAAAGGTATTATTCAGAAGGAAAGTAACTGTGAAATGGATCAATTCAGTTGGAAAGCAACTTCAAAAGGGATAATTCAGTGAAAAGAAACTTTAAACGAGATCAGTTCAGTAGAAAAGCATTTAAAAAGAGCACAATTTAGTTGAAAAAACTTTAAAGGGATTAATACAGATGAAAAGCAACGACAATAAGGATTGATTCAACAGTTAAGTAACTTGAATACAGATTAATTCAGCAGAGAAGTAGCTTCAAAAGGGTTTAATTCTGTTGAAAAGCAGCTTTCAAAGTGATTCATTCAGCATAAAACTAACCTCAAAAGGAATTATTTCAGCAGAAAAGTTGTTTAAAAGAGGTTTAATTCAGTTGAAAGCATCTTCTAAGGGATTAATTAAATAGAAAGGCAACATTAAAAGGCATTAATTCAGCAGAAAAGTAACTCCAAAAGAAACTGATTTAGTTGAAAATAAACTTCCAAAGAAATCATTTTAGTAAAAAAGTAACTTCAAAATTGATTAATTCAACAGAAAAATAACTTCAAACGGGATTGATTTAACAGAAAAGTTGCCTCAAATGAGGATTAATTCAAAATAGAAATAACTTCAAAGGGGATAAATTCTGCAGAATATTAATTTTAAAAGGGATTAAATCAGTTGAAAAGCAACTTATAAAAGGATTAATTCAGCAGAAATCTAAATCTAAAAGGAATTAATTTAGAAAAACAGTAACTTCTAATGGAATTAATTCAGTTGAAAGGTAACTTCAAAGTAATTAATTCAGAAGAATAGGTACTTTAAAAGGAATTAATTCAGTTAAAAAAGCACTTCAGTTGGGATTATTTCAACAAAGAAGTCACTTAAGATGGCGTAATTAAGTTGAAAAGCAACTTAAAACACAAGTAAGTTCAAAAGTGAAAAATTAAGTTGGATTAATTATGTTTAAAAGCAACCTAAAAAATGATTATTCATCAATATGGTAAATCCAATATGGATCAATTCAGTTGAAAAGCAACTTAAAAAAGAATTGATTCAATAGTGGAGTAACTTTAAAAGGGATTGTTTAATTTCAAACCCAATTTCAAAAGGTAATAAATCACCAGAAAAGTAACTTAAAAATGGATTAACTCAGTTGAAAAGCAACCTCAAAAGGGACCAATTCAGCAGAAAAAGTAACATCTATATGGGTTAATTCAGTACAAAAGCAACCTCAAAAGGAATTAATTTAACAGAAATGTAATGTCAAAATGGATTAATTCAGCATTAAAGTAACTTCAAATGATGTTAATTCAGTTGAAATTAAATTTTCAAAAGAAATTAATTCAGCAGAAATGTAACTTCAATAAGCATCAATTTAGCAGAAAAGCTACATCAGAAATAATAAATTCAGCAGAATAGTAACCAATAGTAAATTCAAAAGAGATTAATTCAGCAGAATAATAACTTCAAAATGGAATAATTCAGTTGAAAAGAAACTTCAAATTGGATTAATTTAGCAGAAAAGTAACTTTACAAGGGATTAATTCAGCTGAATAGTAACTTCAAAAGGGATTAATTCAGTTGAAAAGCAAATCCAAAAGGGATTAATTCAACAAAAAAATAACTCAGTTGAAATTCAACATCGAAAATGATTAAGGTAACTTCAAATGGATTAATTCAGTTTAAAAGTAATTTCAAAAGGGATTAATTTAGCAGAGAAGTAACTTTAAAAGATATTAATTTAGTGGTAAATTATCACAAGGAATTAATTCAGTTAAAAAAACAACTTTAAAATGCATTAATTAAGTGCTAAGGGATTAATTCAGCAGAAAAGTAACTTTAAAAGAGATCAATTCTGTTGAAAAGCTACTTTAAAAGTGATTAATTCAGTAAAATAGTATATTCAAAGGGATTAATTCATTAGAATAGCAACTTCAAAAGAGATTAATTCAGGAGAATAATAGCTTCAAAATATTTAATTTAATAGTATAGTGACTTTAAAAGGGATTAGTTCAGCAAGAAAGTAACTTCAAGAAGGTTTTATTCAGTTGAAAAGCAACTTCAAAATATGATCAATTCAACAGAAAAGTAACTTCAATAGGGATCAATTCAGTTGAAAAACTACTTTAAAATAGATTAATTTGGAAGAATAATAACTGTGAAAGAGATCGATTCAACAGAAAAGTAACTTCAAAAGGGATTAATTCAGCAGATTATCTTCAAAACAGTCCAATTCAGCAGACATGTAACTTCAAAAGGAATTAATTCATTCGAAAACTCACTTCAAAAGGGATTAATTTAGTAGAAGAATAACTGCAAAAGGGAGTAATTTAGTAGAAAATCAAATTTGCAAGGAAAAAAATCAGCTGGAATGTAACTTCATAAGGGATCACTTTTTTTTTTTTTGAAAAGCAATTCTAAAACAGATTTATTCTGCAGTTATAAAAAGATTGATACATTAGAAAAGAAACTTCAAAGGGATTAATTTAGTTGAAAAGCAATTTCAAAAGGGAATAATTCTTTAGAAAAGTAATTTAGAAAAAAGAGGTAATATAGTTGTAATGTAACAAAAAAAAAAAAAAAAATAAAGGATTCAATTCAGTTGAGAAGCAACTACAAGATGGATTAATTGAGCAGAAATGTAACTTCAAAGGGGATCAATTCACATGAAAAGCAACTTAGAAAGTGATTAGTTCAGTAGAAAAGTAAGTTGAATATGGGTTAATTTAGCACAAAAGTAGCTTCTAAATGGTTTATTTTAGTTGGAAAGCAACTTCAAAAGCGATTAATTCAGCAAACAAGTAACTTCAAAAAGGTATTAATTTAGTTGAAAAGAAATTTTCCAAAAAGGGATAAATTCAGCAGAAAAATAATTTCAAAAGTTAAAAAGCCACTTAATAAAGAAATAATTCAGTAGAAAAGTAACTTCAAAATGAATTAATTAGTAGAAATGTAATTTCTAAAGGACTGAATTGAAAAGAAAATGACGAAAAGGATTTAATTCAGCAGTAAAGTAACTTCAGGAGAGATTAATTCGGTAGAAAAGCAACTTCAAAATGGAATAATTATTCAGACAAGCAATTCCTTTTCAAAAGAATCATTCCCTTTTGAAGTTACTATTCTACTGAACTAATTCCTTTCGAAGTTAGTTTTCAACTGAAGTAATCCCTTTTGGCGTTACATTTCTGTTGCATTAATCCGTTTTGAGGTTGCTTTTCAACTGAATTAATCCCTTTAGAAGTTACTACTCTTCTGGAACTAATCTCTTTTAAAGTTTCTTTTCAACTGAATTAATCCCTTTTGAAGTTACTATTAGAACAAACTAATCCCTTTTGAAGTTACTTTTCAACCGAATTAATCCCTTTTTACGTTACATTTAAGCTAACTTAATCTTTTTTTAAGCTGCTTTTCAACTGAATTAATCCCTTTTGAATTTACTACTCTGTGCAATTAATCCCTTGTGAAGTTTCTTTTCAACTGAATTAATCCCTTTTCGAGTTACTTTCCTACTGATTTAATCCCTTTTGATATTGTCTGTCAACTGAATGAAACCCCGGTTAAATTACTTTTCTGCTGAATTTATCTCTTTTGAAGTTACTTTTCTGCTGAATTAATTCCTCTAGAAGATACTTGTCAACTGAAATAAACCCTTATGAAATTACTCTTCGGTCAAATTAATCCTTTTTAGGTTACTTTTGAGCTTAATCCCTTTTGAAGTTAATTTTCAGTTGAATTGAGCCTTTGTAAAGTTGCCTTTCTACTTAATTATTATCTTTTGAAGTTACTTTACTGCTGAATTAATAGAGTTTGTCATTTCCTTTCTGTTGAATTGATTTATTATAAAGTTTCTTTTCTACTGAATTACTACCTTATGAAGTCACTTTGCCACTGAACTGATAAATTATGAAGTTACTTTTCTACTGAATTAATCACTTTTTAAGTTGCCTTTCAAAAGATTTAATCCCTTATGAAGTTACTTGTCTGCTGAATCAATTGCTTTTGAAGTTGCTTAATAAGGTTTAAAGTCCACTCATGAATGGCAGAGGCAAGGGACAGTGACATTGCCATATCAAGCAGGAAGATATTCTAGAGACTGACCACATATACATATGATCAGCACCAAAGCCCCCTCTCCACCCAAGCTAAGACCAAGGAGGGCCAGGCAAAGGCTGCTGATGACTTAGCAGGTAGAACTATAGGCTCCCCCAAGCCCCCCATCCTTAGCTCAAACATTTGTTGAGCTTGCAGCGACGAAAGGAACTATTGAATTTGAGCGGGACTCGAACCCCTGTCTGGCGATTACCAGTCAGAGACGTTGCCATGCTGGCAACCAGAACCCTAAAATAAACCATTTTGAAGTTACTTTTCAGCTGAGTTAATCCCTTTTTAAGTTGCTTTTCTACTGAATTAATCCCTTTGATGTTGTTTTCTACGGAATTAATCCCTTTTTAAATTACTTGGTGCTCAATTAATCCATTTTGTAGTTGCTTTTCAACTGAGTTAATTCCTTTTAATGTTACTTTTCAGCCAAATTAATTTTTCTAAAACTACTTTTCTGCTGAATGAACTCCTTTTTGAGTCAATTTTCAAATGAATTAATTCCTTATGAAATTACTTTTCTGTTGAATTAATCCCCTTTGTAGTGCCTTTTTTCTGAAGTTGTATTTTCCATCATATTTATCGATTCTGCTTTGAAGTTGCTTTTCTATTGAATTAATCTCTTTGGAAGTTACTTTACTACTTAATTAATGCCTTTTGAAGTTGCTTTTCCTCTAAATTGATCTCTAATGAAGTTACTTTTCTTTTGAAATAATCCTTTTTGGAGTTGCTTTTCGAATGAATTAATTCATTTGAAATAGTTTTTGAAATGAATTGATCCATTTTAAGATGCTGTTCAACTTAATTAACCCATTTTGAAGTTATATTTCTTCTTATATAATCTCTTCTGAAGTTACTATTCTCCTGAATTAATCCCTATTGAAGTTGCTTTTCAACTTAATCAATCCAATTGCGAGTTATATTTCTGCTGAAATAATCCATTCTCTAATTAATTTCCTACTAAATTAACACCCATTTTAGTTACTTCACTGCTCAATTAAACCATTTGGTCATTGCTTTTCAACTGAATTAATCCCTTCAGAAGTTACTTTTCTGATCATTTAATCATTTTGGAAGTTGCTTTTCAACTGAATTAATACTTTTTGAAGTTGATTTACAGTGAAATCAATCTAATTCCAATTTATTTTCTATTGAATTAATCACTTTTGAAGTTACTTTACTACTGAATTATTTCCTTTTAGATGTTGGTTCTCAAATGAATTAATATCTTTTTTAAGTTACTTTTCTACTGAGTTATTCTCTCTTGAAGACGCTTTTAAACTAAATTGATATCTTTTGAAGTTACTCTTCTAAGGAATTAATCCCCTTTCAAGTTAATTTTCAACGAAATTGATCCCTTTTTAAGTTACAGTTCTATTGTTTTAATAACCTTTCAAGCTTCTTTTCAACTGAAATTATAACTTTTGATGATATTTTTCTGCTTATTTAATCCCTTTTTAATTTGATTATGAACTGGATTAATCCCTTTTGGAATTAAATTTCCACTGCATTAATCCCTTTTGAAGTTACATTTCTACTGCACTAATCCCTTTTAAGTTGCTTTAAAACCTAATTAATCCCTTTTGAAGTTATTCTCACACAGTATTGATCCCTTTATTAAGTTACATTTTTGCTAAATTAAACCCTTTTGAGATTTCTTTTTATCATGTTTAATTAATTTCTTTTGAAGTTATATTTCTGATTAATTATTCCCTATTGAAGTTACTTTTCTCTTGAATTAATCCCTTTTGAAGAAATATTTCTGCTGAATTAAACACTTCAAGATGCGTTTCATCTGAATTAATTCCTTTTGACGTTGCTTTTCTGCTGAATTGGGCCCTTTTTAAGTTACTTTTCTGTTGAATTAATTCCTTTTGAAGTTATTTTTTTAGTGAATTAATCCCTTTTCAAGCTTACTTTTGTACTGAATTATTTAATTTAAAAGTTGCTTTTAAATGGAAATAATCCCTTATGGAGTTACTTCTCTATTGAATTAATCCTTTTGAATATTGCTTTTAGACTGAAGTTGCATTTTTGCTGAATTAATCCCTCTTGAAGTTAATTTTCAATTGAATCAAACCCTTTTGAAGTAATTTATTTTGTAGAATTAATCCTTTTTAAGTTACTTTTCAGCTGAATTAAACGTTTTTGAAGCTGCTGTTCAGCTGAACTAATCTGTGATAATCTAAAGCCCTTGTTTTTAAACTCAAACAGTTGGGAGTGATTGGGTCGTTTCTTAGGATCATTATAGAATTTTCAAGTAATAGATCACAAAGAGTTATTGTTGATGGGCACTATAGTGAGTATAGGAATGTAATATCTGGTGTTCCTCAGGGTAGTATTCTTAGCGCATTCCTTTAATACTATAAGTACATGACATGTGATTTGGCTTAGAAAACAAACTAGTTGCATTTGCAGATGATGCTACTCTCTTTGCATCAATTCCATCTCCTGATTGTAGATCTGGGGTTGCTGATTCCCTAACAGGGATCTAGCAAAAATTAGTGCATGGGGAAAATCATGGGGCATGAAATTGAATGCTAAGAAAACTCAAAGTATGATTGCAAATAGGTCAAGGACAGTGGCTCCTCAACATCCGGATCTCAGGATTAGTAATGTTTCCTTTACCTTGTATGACTCTTAGAATTTTAGCTGTAATTCTCGACAACAAATTTACTTTTGAGAATCGCATTAGGTCTGTGTCTTCTTCAATTGCACAAAAAATTGGGTTATTGAGAAAGTCTTTTAAGATTTTCGGTGATCACTCTATTCTGAAAAAGTGTTTCAACTCTTTCATTCAACTTTGTTTCGAGTATTGTTCTCCTGCCTCGTCTTCAGCTGCTGATTCTCATCTTAATTGGTTGGACAGAAACTTACGGTCTATTACATATCTTATTCCTGATCTAGATATCAATCTCTGGCACCGTCGTTCAATTAGTTTGTTATGCATGTTCAAAGGTTTAAAGGTCGCTCATGAATGGCAGAGGCAAGGCACATTGCCAGATAGACCCATAGGCTCCCCCAAATCCCCCAACCTTAGCTCACCAGGATGGTAAAGCTGCAGACACTAATGGTACTAGCGAGTCTGAGCGGGACTCCAACCCCCGACTGGCACACACAGGCAGAGACGTTACCAATCAGGCCACAACAACCCATAAGATTTTTTATCATTCTGATCATTCTTTACATTCAGATCTTCCCGATCAGTTCCATATTGTTCTTAATACTAGGCATGCAGTTAATTCTAATAGTCAGGCCTTCTCCATCATGTGGCTCAATAATACACAGTATTTTAGAAGTTTTATTCCAGCTGTGACCAAGTTGTGGAATGATCTTCCTAATCGGGTAGTTGAATCAGTAGAACTTCAAAAGTTCAAAGTTGCAGCAATTGTTTTTATGTTGAACAGGCTGACATAAGTCTTTTTATAGTTTATATATGAAATATCTGTATTGATGTTGTTACTGCTTTTAAAATATCAAATTTCAATTCTTCATTATTTATCTTATCGTTCATTTACTTCCTTATTTGTTTTCCTCACTGGGCTATTTTTCCTTGTTGGAGCCCTTGGGCTTATAGCATCTTGCTTTTCCAACTAGGGATGTAGCTTAGCTAGTAATAATAATAATAATAATAATAATAATAATAATAATAATGATAATAATAATAATAATAATAATGAAGTTTGATTTTCTACTGAATCAATCTCTTTTGAAGTTAGTTTATGTCTGAATTAATCCATTTTGTCATTACCTTTCTGTTGAATCAATTTATTTGGAAGTTACCTTTCTACTGAATTAATCCCTTTTAAAGTTGCATTTCTATTGAATCATACCGTTTTGAAGTTGCTTTTCAAATTAATTGATTCATTTAGACATTTCTGCTGAACGATTTCCTTATAAAATTACTTTTCAAAAACATTAATCCCTTTTGAAGTTACTTGTCTGCTGAATTAATTGGTTTTGAATTTTCTTTTCAACTGAATTAAACCCTTTGAAGTTGATTCTCTGATAAAATAATCCCTTTATAAGTTACTTTTCTGCTTCCTTAATTCCTTTTAAAGTTGTTTTACTACTGAGTTAATCCATATTGAAATTACTTGGTGCTTTATTAATCTATTTTGTTGTTGCTTTTCAACTGAATTAATTCCTTTTGAAGTTACTTCTCCGCCAAAATAATCCTTTTCAAAACTACTTTTTTGTTGAATTAATCCCTTTTGAAGTTATTTTTCAACTAAATTAATCTTTTGAAAAATACTGTTATTTTGAAATAATCCCTTTTTAGTATCTATACTTCTGAATTAATCTATTAGAAGCTAAATTTTGAACTGAAGTGATACGTTTTGAAGTTGCCTTTTTTACAGAAATAATATTTTGTGAAGTTACTCTACCATTTTGAAGTTGCCTTTCCTCTGAATTGATTATTTTTTATGTTGATTTACGAATGAATGAATCCCTTTGAACTAGTTTTTCAACTGACTCAATCCCTTTTTAAGTGTCTTTTGAAGTTATTTTTCTTCTTATTTAATCCCTTCTGAAGTTACTATTCTGCTGAACTAATCCCTGCTGAAGTTGCTTTTTAACTGAATTGATCCCATTTAAGGTAATATATCTGCTAAATTAATCCCTTCTGTAGTTAATTTGCTACTGAATTAGCATATTTTTTTAGTTACTTTACTGCTTAATTAATAAATTTTTTCATTTATTTTCAAAAGAGTAAATCTCTTTTGAAGTTACTTTTCTGATGAAATAATCCCTTTCGAAGTTACTTTTAAACGTAATAAATCTTTTTTGAAGCTAATTTTCTGCTAACTTAATTTAATTCTAATTTGTCTTTTTACTGAAATAATAAATTTTCAAGTTACCTTTTTACTAAATTAATCACTTTTGAAGTTGGTTTTCAAATGAATTAATACCTTTTGAAGTTACTCTTCCACAGGGTTAATCCCTTTTTCAAGTTGCTTTTCAACAGAATAGATCCATTTTTTTTTTTACAATTTTGCTGTATTAATAATTTTTGAAGTTTATTTCTAACTGAATTTATTACTTTTGAAGTTACTTTTCTGCTTAGTTAATCCTTTTTCAAGTGGTTATTCAACTGAATTAATCCTATTTTGAAGTTACCATTCTGCTGAATTAAACCCTTTTGTTGTTGCATTGCAACTGAATTGATCCCTTTTGAAGTTACTCTTCAACTGAATTAATTAATGTTCAAGTTATATTTCATTAGAGTTGATCCCTAGATTTAATTACATGTATGATGAAATCAACTCCTTTCAAATTTCTTTTCAAATAAATTAATATTTTTTTTCAGTTAAATTTCTGATGAATTAATCCATATTGAAGTTGCTATTCTATTGAATTATTCCCTTTACAAATTACATTTCTGTATACTGAAAAACTTTTTTAGTTGCTTTTCAACTGAATTAATCCATTACGATGTTGTTCTTATGCTGAATTAATCCCTTTTGAAGTTACTTTTCTGTTGAATTAATCCCTTATATAGCTAATTTTTGGTGGAACTAATCCCTTTTGAAGTTACTTTTCTACTGAAAAAGTCGGTTTTGAAGTTACCTTCCTACTGAATTGCAGTAATTCCTTTCGAAGTTGCTTTTTAACAGAAATAATCCCTTTGGGGTTACTTCACTATTGAATTAATTCCCTTGAAGTTGCTTTTCAACTGAATCCAACCTCTTTGAAGCTACTTTCTGCAGAATTAATGCCTTTTGAAAATTAATTTTCTGCTGAATTAATCCCTCTTGAAGCTACTTTTCTACTGAATTTCACCTTTTTTTAGTTACTCTCCATCTCAATTGATCCCTTTCAAGTTATATATTTGCTAAATTAATTAATACCTTTCGGAGTTACTTTACTACTGAATTAATTCATTTTGTCATTGCCTTCCAACTAAATTAATCTATTTTAAAGTTATTTTTATGCTTAGTTAATCCCTTTGGAAGTTGCTTTTCAACTGAATTTATCCCTTTATAAAGTTATATTCTTGCTCAATTATACACTTTTGAAGATGCTTTTAAACTGAAATCATCCCTTTTAAATTTTCTTTTATTAGGAATTAATCCCTATTTAAGTTGCTTTCAAGGGGACCGTCCGCCATGGTGTTTGGATATACCAACTTTCAGAAATCGAAAATTGTTTTATTGCTTCTATGTATGCATAAACATATCGTACATGCCCTCCAGAAATTTCAGCCAATTATTTTTACAAATAACGAGGATATAGCGGTCTTCAAATGACGATGTCATCCTTACTGCGTCGTCTGCATGACTGAGTTTGACAGAATCGTCTTTGTGTGTTTATTTTTGCATATATATAGCGATTTTTTCACTTATGTTTTGAAATCTTGTACGTCTGGCAGAAATGGAAGACATTGGTAGAGGATAGGTGAACAAATTCTACGTCCTTGGAAAACAGGAGCCAGAGATTCCAAAGAGTATAGAAGTTATAATGCATTTGTTAGTTTACTTGCAGTTCGTATGTACATTGTGTTTCACAACATCCTCGGGAACTTTATACCAAGGCCAGTGTTACCTAAGTTCATAGAAAGAACAAATAGTCAATTATTTTTTCAAATAATGAAGATATAGCGGTCTTTAAATAATGACGTCATCCTTAGTGCGTTGTCTGCAGGACTGAGTTTGACAGAATCGTCTTTGTAATCATTTTTGCATCTCTCTCTCTCTCTCTCTCTCTCTCTCTCTCTCTCTCTCTCTCTCTCTCTCTCTCTCTCTCTCTCTCTCTCTCTCTCGAATTATTTTAAACTGCCATTCATACAAATACTATAATACCAATGCTCAACTCTCTCTTAGAATCAAATGATGCTTTCTCTCTCTCTCTCTCTCTATCTCTCTTTCTCTCTCTCTCTCTCTCTCTCTTTCTCTCTCTCTCTCTCTCTCTCTCTCTCTCTCTCTCTCTCTCTCTCTCTCTCTCTCAATTTGAACTGCCGTCTATATCAACCAAATGCTCTCACTCCAAAGTTAAATTCATGATTTCTCTCTCTCTCTCTCTCTCTCTCTCTCTCTCTCTCTCTCTCTCTCTCTCTCTCTCTCTCTCTGCTTAATTAATGCCTTTTGATGTTACTTTTCTGCTGAATTAATCAATTTTTAAGTTACTTTTCTGCTGATTTAATTCCTTCTGAAGTTGCTTTTCAACTATACTAATCCTTTTTGAAATTACCCTTCTGGTAAATTAATCCCTTTTGAAGATACTTTTCTGTTGAATAAATCATTTTGAAGTAACTTTTCTGCTGAAACTATTCTTTTTTAAGTTACTTTCCTACTGAATTATGCTCTTTTGAAGTTGCTTTTCAACTGAATTGATTTCTTTTGAAATTATTTTCTGCTGAAATAATTCATTTTGAAATAGCTTTTCAACTGATTTCAGCCTTGTGAAGTTACTTGTTTTCTGAATTAACCGTTTTCGAAGATTTTCAATTTAATTAAACCCACTATAATTTACTTTTCTGCTAAAATAATACATTTTCTAGTTACACTTCTACTGAATTCACCTCTTTTGAATTATATTTCTGCTGAATTAATTCATTATGAAACTATATGGTGCTCAATTAACCCATTTTGTAGTTGCTTTTTAACCGAATCAATACTTTTTAAGTTACTTTTCTGCATAATTCATTCCTTTTGTAGTTGATGTTTTAAATTAATCCCTTCGAATTAGTTTTCCACTTAACTAGTTCCTTTGCTACTGAATTAATCTCTTTTGAAGTTATTTACAGCTGAATTGATCCCTTGTGAAGTTACTTTTTTGTTGAATTAATCCTTTGTAAAGTTTTTTTTTTAAATAAGTTAACCCCTTTGAAGTTGTTTTTTAACTTAATTGATCCCTTTTGAGGTTACATGTCTGCTGAATTATTCAATTTTTATGATACTTTTATACTGAATTAATCCCATCTGAAGTTTAGTTTCTGCTGAATTGATTTCTGTTGAAGTTACTTTTCAACTGAAATGATCTATTGTGAAGTTGCTTTTTATTTTTCATTTCTTTTGAAATTACCTTTCTACCGGATTAATCCATTTTGAAGTTGCTTTTTGAATGAATTAATCCGTTTTTTGAAGTTACATGTCGTCTGAATTAATACCTCTTGAAGTTAGTTTTCTGCTGGAATAATCCATTTTTAAGTTACTTCTCTCCTAACTATGTCTCTTTTGAAGTTACTATCCTGCTGAATTATTCCCTTTTAAAGTTACTTTTTATCTGAATTTATCCGCATTGAAGTTACCTTTTATCTGAATTGATCCCCATTGAAGTTACTCTTTTTGTTGTTGTTGAATTATTCGCTTTTGAAGTGGCTTTCCAACAGAATGAAACCCTTTTGAAGTTACTTTTCTACTGAGTTGATTCCTTTAGATATTGCTTTCCAACAGAAAATCCCCTTTGAATTTACTTTTCTTCTGAATTAATCCATTTTGAAGTTACCATTCTGCTATATTATTCGGTTTTGAAATTACTATCCGGCTGAATTAATCCCTTTCAAAGTTATTATTCTGGTGAATTAATCCCTTTGAAATTACTATTACAAGGAATTAATCCCTTTTAATGTTGCTTTTCAACTGAATTATTCCATTTTGAAGATATAATTCTGCTTAATTAACTCCTTCTGAAGTAACTTTTTCAACTGATTTAATCCCTTTGAAATTACTTTTCTGCTGAAATAATCACTTTTGTAATTACTTTTATGTTGAATTAATCCCTTTCAAGTTGATTTTTAACGGAATTATCTCTTTTGAAGTTACTTTTCTGCTTAATCAATCCTTTTTTAAGTTACTTTTTTCATTGAATTAATCCTTTTGGAAGTTGCTTTTCTACTGAATTAATCCCATTTAAAATTACTCTTCTGTTGAATAAATTCCCTTTGGAATTTCTTCTCTACTAAATTAACCCCTCTTAAAGTTACTTTTTCTGTTGAATTAATCCATCCTTATGTTGCTTGTCAACTAAATTAAACTTTTTAGAAGTTACTACTCTGCTGAATTAATCTGTTTTTTAAGTAGCATTTCTCCTGAATTTTTGGACTTTTGAAGTTACTCTACAGTTGAATTAGTCCATGTTGACACTACCTTTCTGCTGAATTAATTTCTTTGAAGTTTCTTTTCTACTGAATTAGTCCCTTTTGAAATTATTTTTTCAACTGAATTAATCCTCTTTTTTAAGTTACTTTACTGATGAATTAATCCTTTTTGGAGTTACTTGTCTTTTGAATTAATTCATTGTGAAGTTACTTTCCTACTGAAATAATCCTTTTTGAAGTTACATTTCTACTGAATTATGTCCCTTTGAAACTGCTTTTCAACTGCATTGATTTCTCTTGAAGTTACTTTTCTGGTGAATTAATGCCTATTGGAAGTGGTTTTCAACAGATTTAATTCCTATTGAAGTTACTTGTCTCCTGAAGTAATCGCTTTTGAATTAGATTTGCAATTGGATTAAACCCTTTTGAAATTACTTTTCTGTTACATTAATCCCTAATCAAGATAAATTTATGCTGAATTATCCCTTTTGAAGTTACATTTCTGCTGAATTAATCCAATTTGAAGTTTCTAGGTGCTCACTTAATCAATTTTTAGTTGTTTTTTAACTGAATTAATTATTTTTTGAATTTTTTTTTGCTGAAATAATACCCATTTAAGCTGTTTTTCTTTTGAATTATTCCTTTTGAGGTAGTTTTCAACTTAATTGATCCCTTTTGAAGTTAATTTTCTAATGATTTATTCTATTTTGAAGTTACTTTACTGCTGAATTGATCCCCATTGAAGTTATGTTCCTGCTGAATTAATCCCTTCTGAAGTTATTTTTCAACTTAATTGATCCTTCCTAATGTTACTTTTCTACTGAATTAATCCCTTCTGAAGTTCCTTTTCGACTGAAATGATCCCTTTTGAAGTTATATGCAATTTTTCATCCCTTTTGAAGTTCCCTTTCTACTGGATCAATCCCTGTAGAAGTTACTTTTTGAAGGAATTAATGCCTTGTGAAGTTTCTTTTCGAATGAATTAATCTTTTTCGAAGTCATTATTTTGCTGACTTAATATCTTTTGAAATTAATTTTCAACAGAACTAATCCCTTTGAAATTATTTTTTCTGTTGAATAATCACATTTGTTACCACTCTTTTGTTGAATTAATCGATTTGAAGTTGCTTTTCATCTGATTTAAATTCTTTTGAAGTTACCTTTCTTCTGAAGTAATCCCTTTCCAAATGTCTTTTCTGTAGAGTTAATTCTTTTTGTATTTTTTTCTTCATGAATTAACACTTTTTAGAGTTATTTTTCTGTTGAATGAATCCCTCTTGAAGTTCCTTTTCAACTAAATTAAACCCTTTTGAAATTACTACAGTACTCTGCTGAATTAATACCTTTTGAAGTTGCTCTTCTACTAATCTTACCCCTTTTAAAGTTGTTCCATTGTTAAATCAATCTATTTTTCTGCTGAAATATTACGTTTTGAAGTTATTATTCCGCTGAGTTAATCCCTTTTTAAATTACTATTCTGCTGAATTAATCCCCTTTAAAGTTACTATTCTTATGAATTAATTCCTTTTGAGGTTACTATTACCCTGAATCAATCCCTTTTGAAGTTACTTTCCAACTAAATTAATCCCTTTTGAAGTTATTGTTCTGCTGAATCATTACCTTCTAAAGTAACTTTTTAACTGATTAAATCCCTTTGAAATTACTTTTCTGCTGAAATAATCACTTTTGTAATCACTCTTCTGTTGTATTAATCCCTTTGAAGTTGCTTTTTAATTGAATTAATTTCCTTGAAGCTAGTTTTCTTCTGAATTAATCCCTTTTGAATATTCCTTTTCTGTTACATTAATTCCTTTTGAATTTTTTTTTACTGAATTAACTTTTAAAGTGACTTTTTTCTGTTGAATTAATCCCTCTTGAAGTTGCTTTTCAAAAATCCAAAACCCTTTTGAAGTTAGTACACTGCTGAAGTAGTCCTTTTGAAGTTGCTTTTCTACTGAATTTATGCCTTTTGAAGTTATTCTTCATCCATTTTAACATTACTTTTCACCTGAATTAATCCTCTTTTGTAAGTTACTTTACTGAGGAATAATTCCTTTTTGAAGTTACCTTTCCGTTGAATTAATTAATTTTGAAGTTACTCTTCTACTGAATTAATCCTATTTGAAGTTACTTTTGCACTGAATAATGCCCTTTTGGAGTTACTTTTCAATTGCATTGCTTTCTTTTGAAGTTATTTTTCCGTTGAATCAATGCTTTTTGGAGTTGCTTTTCAACTGATTTAATCCCTATTGAAGTTACTTCTCTGCTAAATTAATCGCCTTTGAGGTAGATTGTCAATTTGATTAAACGTTTTTTTAAATTATTTTCTGCTAAAGTAATCCCTATTCAAGTTACATTTCTGCAGAATTATCCCTGTTGAAGTCATATTTCTTCTGAATTCATGCCTTAGAAGTTACTTGGTACTCAATTAATCCATTTTCTAATTGTTTTTAAACGAATTAATCCTTTTTTAAGTTACTTTTCTGCGGAATTTATTTTTTTGAATTTTCTTTTTGATAAAATATTACCTTTTGTAGTTGCTTTTCTTTTGAATTAATCCTTCTGAAGTAGTTTTTCAACTTAATTGATCCCTTTTGAAGTTAATTTTCTACTGAATTAATTCCATTTAAAGTTACTTTACAGCTGACTTTTTACTGAATTAATTCCCTTTGGAGTTACTTTTCTGTTCAATTAATCCCTTTGAAGTTGCTTTTCAAATGAATGAATCCCTTTGAAGTTGTTTTTCAACATAATTGATCCCTTTTGATGTTACATGCCTGCTAAATTATTCCCTTTTGATGTTACTTTTCTACTGAATTTATCCCTTCTGAAGTTACTTTTCAACTGAATTGATCCCTTTTGAAGAGACTTTTCAACTGAAATGATCCCCTTTGAAATTATCTTTCATTTTCTATCCCTGTTGAAGTTAATTTTCTACTGGATTAATCCCTTTAGAAGTTACTTTTCTACTGGATTAATCCCTTTAGAAGTTACTTTTCTACTGGATTAATCCCTTTAGAAGTTACTTTTCTACTGGATTAATCCCTTTAGAAGTTACTTTTTGAATAAATTAATCCCTTTTGAAGTTTTTTGAATGAATTAATCCCTTATGAAGTTACATTTCAGTTGTATTAATACCTATTGAAGTTACTTTTATGCTGAATAGATCCCCTTCCAAGTTACTATTCAGCTGAGTTAATCCCTTTTAAAGTTGCTTTTCAACTAAATTGATCCCTTTTAAGTTACCTTTCTGCTGAATTATTCACTATTTGTGTTGCTTTTCAACTGAATCAAAGCCTTTTGTAGTTACTATCCTGCCGAGTTATTTCCTTTTGATGTTTATTTTCAACTGAAAAAAATCCCTTTTTGAAGTTACTTTCCTACTTAATTAATTCATTCTGAAGTTACTATTACACTAATTAATCCCTTCTAAAGTTGCTTTTCAACTAAATCAATCCCCTTTGAAGTTATTATTTTGCTGAATTAATCCCTCCTGAAGTTACTTATCAACTGAATAAATCCCTCCTGAAGTTACTTATCAACTGAATAAATCCCTCCTGAAGTTACTTATCAACTGAATAAATCCCTTTGAAATTACTATTCTGCTGAATTAATAACTTTTGTAATTAGTCTTCTGTTGAGTTAATCCCTTTGAAGTTGCTTTTCATCTGAATTAATTTCTTTCAAAGTTATTTTTCTTCTAAATTAATTCCTTTTGAAGTTACTTTTCTTGTGAATTAATTCTTTTTGAAATTTCTT